>NC_089754.1:20545171-20590171 GCF_040412425.1 Macrobrachium rosenbergii | reverse complement strand
TTCGTAAGGACTTAACTCTCTTTTCGGAAGACTTTATTCTGTTTTCGTAAGGACTTTACTCTCTTTTCGGAAGACTTTATTCTGTTTTCGTAAGGACTTAACTCTCTTTTCGGAAGACTTTATTCTGTTTTCGTACGGACTTTACTCTCCTTTCGGAAGACTTTATTCTGTTTTCGTAAGGACTTTACTCTCCTTTCGGAAGACTTTATTCTGTTTTCGTAAGGACTTTACTCTCTTTCCGAAAGACTAGTCTGTTTTCGTAAGGACTTAACTCACTTTTCGGAAGACTTTATTCTGTTTTCGTAAGGACTTAACTCTCTTTTCGGAGGATTTTATTCTGTTTTCGTAAGGACTTTACTCTCTTTACGGAAGACTTTATTCTGTTTTCGTAAGGACTTTACTCTCTTTTCGGAAGACTTTGTTCTGTTTTCGTAAGGACTTTACTCTCTTTTCGGAAGACTTTATTCTGTTTTCGTAAGGACTTTACTCTCTTTTCGGAAGACTATTCTGTTTTCGTAAGGACTTAACTCTCTTTTCGGAAGACTATTCTGTTTTCGTAAGGACTTAACTCTCTTTTCGGAAGACTATTCTGTTTTCGTACTTTACTCTCTATTCTGTTTTCGTAAGGACTTTACTCTCTTTCGGAAGACTTTATTCTGTTTTCGTATGGACTTTACTCTCTTTACGGAAGACTTTCTGTTTTCTGTTCTTTTCGGAAGACTAGTCTGTTTTTTCGTAAGGACTTAACTCTCTTTACGGGAAGACTATTCTGTTTTCGTAAGGACTTTACTCTCTTTACGGAAGACTATTCTGTTTTCGTAAGGACTTTACTCTCTTTTCGGAAGACTTTATTCTGTTTTCGTAAGGACTTTACTCTCTTTACGGAAGACTATTCTGTTTTCGTAAGGACTTAACTCTCTTTTCGGAAGACTAGTCTGTTTTCGTAAGGACTTAACTCTCTTTACGGAAGACTATTCTGTTTTCGTAAGGACTTAACTCTCTTTACGGAAGACTATTCTGTTTTCGTAAGGACTTAACTCTCTTTACGGAAGACTATTCTGTTTTCGTAAGGACTTAACTCTCTTTACGGAAGACTATTCTGTTTTCGTAAGGCTTGACTCCCTTTTTGGAAGACTTTGTTCTGTTTACGTATGACTTGACACTTTTCGGAGGACTTTTATTTTGTTTTCGTGCGTTCCATGTTTCTCTTGTTTTCCATAGTTCTTATAGCCTGCCCTCCTTAGAGAAGTGAAACTTCCATTTCCGCTGGCATTATGACCTACCCTTTGTCCTACCCTTCTGTCAGGGCACTGCTAAATGATGGGCGGTCACGATGGACATCCATGACTTATTAAATACAAAACACACTGAAGAAATTGACTAGGAATGTGAAGTCGCGTTTTTTAGTATTTTTTTTTAGTATTGTCATTTTATGCTGAATTTAATCATCACATTAGAATTTCTCCACTCTACTGAAACTCGATCCAGTGAAAAAAGTTATTTATATCTATAAAAATACATTTAGTTGTATTCTGATTCTGCAGATGACTGACGCTATAATTATACGGCAGTATGAGTATACATATCATATTGTGTTACAAATTAATAAGAAGCAAAGTCTCTCTAAGTTTGCCACATGTCTTTAAATAGCTTTCAGCCGATGATTTCATAATCTGCGTAATTCATTATCATATATTGTCAACAGATTGCTCCATGGTTTGATCCGGTCTTTTATTATTATTATTATTATTATTATTATTATTATTATTATTATTATTATTATTAGCCAAACTGTAACTCCAGTTGAAACGCAGACTGGTACAGGCCCATACGCCCCAATAAGGAAAGCAGCACGGTACCCAAATAGTACTTCAAAAAAAAAAAAAAAAAAAAAAAAAAAAAAACTACAAGAGAGAAACAACAAAGTAAAAGAATAAGATCAAACAAACTACGAAATAAGGTTGTTAAAAAAACTTCATATGCCGTTATTAATTCAAGTGATCCTTAATGCGTCAACGCTTTACGTGACTGAGACAAAAGTATTCATCAACGGTCAGATTTCGAAACCGGAAAAGGATACATTTTTAAATAAAACATTGCAGCATTTATGATGAACTAGGATTGCAGACTGAAATGCATGATTGTAGTATGACTGTATTTGTCCATTTTGTAATAGGCGTCTCCAAGGTGGCCAGTTCTTGGGTTTCCATCATGTTTTGTGACTGTTTGTCTCTTTTTAAGAAGTCGGTGGTGCGTGTCTGTTTATCATATGAATATTCGTAATGTACAAACACCATGAAATATTGCTTTGCATTTTAAGGATTCTGCTATTCATGGCATGCAAATTATATATATATATATATACATATATGTATATATACATATATATATAGATATATATATGTATATACACCTTATATAATGTATATTATATATATGTATAACTGAATCACGAAAATGTGGAACGTGATGCATATATAAATAAAGACAAAATCCACGAAGGAAAGGGAAACACTGGAGTGCTGCGAGGCCTTTCAGCACGCCAGTGTTTCCGTTTCCTTCGTGGATTTTATCTTTATTTATGTTGTATATATATATATATATATATATATATATATATATATATATGTATATACATCTTATATAACATATTATATATATATATATATATATATATATATATATATATATATATATATATATATATATATATATTTATTTATTAATTAGGTAGCAACAAACGATACACCACCCTTGGACCTGGCGAATGCGAGCTATATGGACGGCGCACATGTTTTCTCATGTATTCCCCCTCTTTTTATGTACAGTATACTGTATATGGAGAGGAGAGAGAGAGAGAGAGAGGAGAGAGAGAGAGAGAGAGAGAGAGAGAGAGAGAGAGAAAGATTTATCCACTGAATGTGAAAATTGAACTTTGTCCATTTTTTCACCCAATGCTACATATATTAGTTTATGATGCAATATCGAGAGGCGTTTATAGTTTACCAAAGGAAGCTTGACCACAGCAGTAACAAACTTTCCTGCTTCTTACAAACAAGTTTCATATAATAAAAGTGAACGGAAAATAATAACAGTAGGATAACCACGCGATAGATAAGACTTAGAGAGAGAGAGAGAGAGAGAGAGAGAGAGAGAGAGAGAGAGAGAGAGAGTGGGTGTGTGGAGTAGAAAGTGTAATGAATGCATATTCTTTGTAGTCTTCTGACAATTCCCTGATGATAAACAAAAGTAAATCCATCACAGACATAATCTGGTTCAAAATCCCTAATTAATCTTTTCTTTTTCAAACCCTAAAATCTTGATAAATGGGATGTCAACTTTATTCAAGGGACGAATGAAATTTCCTGTGTTTATTAAAGGTGTGAACATAATCTCTCGTCTTAGCTAAACTTTTCACATGGAAAAAGTTTTGTTATGAATCTGAATATACTGGTGTAGTTTCATACATTTCTTTTTATTATTATTTACCATTACAGTACAAGGTATGCTATATAACTTTAACTGGAAAAGTAAAATGCTACAAGCCCACAGGCCCCAAAAGGGAAAACATTCCAGTACAGATAAATGAAATTGAAATGTAAAGAATAAGCCATGAAAGAAAACAAAAAACAGTTAGGTCAATAACAATAGATAAAATAAATAAGAAAATAAAATGAATTTGACAAGTTAACCTCATTTAGTGAGATTCACGTCGGTAGGAAGTTTAAAATAATAAGAAAATAAAATGAATTTGACAGATAAACTTTATCTAGTGAGACTCTTGTCAGCACGAAGTTTGAACTTCTGTAGTTCCAACGCGTCAGTGACAGGATTATGAAAATCATTTCATAGTTTGAATGAAACTGGAATAAAACTTCTAGAAAACTCAGTAGTATTAAACTTCCTGAAGAAAAGGCAACATTGCCAGAGTTAACTTTATATTTAGTGCTACATGGTAAATGATGTTATCTGGGGAAGATCTGAATACCAAGGATGAACGTAATTGTGAATTATCGCACACAGCATATGTCGACTGAAGTTATACATATATTTTTCTGTAATTGACAAAAGTTAACCACACTACCGTCTCTTGGCTGTTTTGATTAGCCAATCTCACACTCCATGATTACTTTTGCATGCATCGCTCTGCACATGATTCTGAATAATATTTTGGGGATACTCAATGTCACCTTCGAACTTAAGCTTCTTTATTTCACGGCTTTTGATAAAAATGTCGGATATTCTGCCAAAACAACTAGGTATTGTTAAGGCTTATTTTACGAACGGAGGTGACGATTTTAGCGCGTTTTGTTCCTGTGGAAGTGATCATGTTAATGCTTAATGTATCTTAGGAGATGATATGCTAATGAGAAATCTTCAGATCGTTTTTGCTACCGTTGTTAAGATACTGGGCCTTACCAAACTTTGGGTGCTTTTATGTTTGCCAATATTGCTTGCATTACAGGATTTCCTTTTTCTCAACAGTGAGAATTTGGATTTATTCCATTGCCTAAAAGTATCCTGTTAGGTCATCTTGCGCCGGAAACTTAACCCCGCCCCCTACAACCATCTCCATGATTGGTTGGTTTAGATTAAGCCAGTACAGGCCCTTGCCCAAAGGCGACCACTAAATGTGACACGGTTTCGAAAGGGACGCGAGGCCTGATGTAGAATTATGAGCTCTTATCCACCAAAAGACGGGTTCGTCTCCTTCAGTGCCAGTACAGAACGGCAGTGTGTACATTCTGTTTGAGTGCCACGACCTGATACTGCCCAGTAGCCGGGGTCTTTGATTTTCGTCACGCAAGTATTGCTGAAGGTTTTTTTTAATCCTTGAGTTGGAGAGACGTTGCGCTTTTGAGTTAATTTTTAACTTTTTTTGTCTTTATTTATTATCTATATGTTTTCCATTCATCACATATAAGCCCTCGCTTCAGTAAAAGCTTACTTTCCAAATTAATCATCTTTTAGGTTTGCTCATAAAAGTAATAATACGTTCTGAATAATAATAATAATAATAATAATAATAATAATAATAATAATAATAATAATAATAATAATAATAATAATAGTCTTGGCAACGTTAGTCATGTACGCTTGACCTTTAAAAAAGTAGTTTTGAATATTTTACAATGTATTGACATATCTTACACCTTGCTTTTTGGTCTTAGGTCAGAATTCACTTAGCTGACATACCTGTGCTATAGATATTGCACTTAATCGTTGATTAGTATAAGTTACCTGTAGCACCTTCTACTGATTAAATTGGTTGGTTGGTTAAGGTTAAGGTAGCTTCTGCCTCCGCCCAGAAAACATACCTTTTACTGATTCTGCGCGTACCCTGTACTGACTCTGTGTACCGTTTACTGACCCTGTGTGTACCCTTTACTGGCTCTGTGTGCATCCTTTACTGACTGTGCGTACCTTTTACTGGATCTGTGCACACCCTTTACAGGCTCTGTGCTACCCCTTCATGACTCTGTGTACCCTTAACTGACCCTGTGCACTCTTTTATTGGCTCCGTCCATGCCCTTTACTGACTGTACGTACTCTTCACTGACTTTGTGTGCACCCTTTACTGACTGGGTACCCATTGCTGGTTTTGTGCGTATCCCTTTACTGAATCTGTGCGTACCCTTTACTGACTGTGCATGCCCTTTACTGACTCTGTGTACCTTTACTGACTAGTGCATTCTTCTTTGAAGGGTGTTAGTGACTGTACTTTCGACTGGCACACTGTTGTCCATACAGCATTCGACTCTCCGAGCCGCCAATGAAGTAACCCTTTACTGAGGGTACCCATTATTTCTTGCAGACTGATACTGAAATTCATTTCTCGTTTGCTGACTCTGTGCAATGACTCTGTGTTCGGATTCTTCTTTGAATGTTAAGCTGTAGTCCCGTTGCTAGGTAACCAGTTGGTTCTTGATAGAAATTAATTTCACGTAAAAATAAGTTCCACTAATCCTTCGTTGGCCAGCCCGTAGGAGAGCTGTTAACCAGCTCAGTGGTCTGGATTAAACTAAGATATACTTAAATTTTTTTACTGACTATGCGTACCATTTACTGGCTCTGTGCGTACCCTATAGTGACTCTGCGTACCCTTTTTGACTTTGCGTACCCTTATTGGCTCTGTGCATACCATTTACTGACTGTGCGTACCTTTGCTGTGCATACCCTACACTGACTTTTTACCGACTGCGTACATTTTACTGGCTCTGTACGTACCCTTCACTGACTCTGTGCGTACTCTTTACTGAGTCTGTGTGGGGATATGCTTGAATTGAAATAGCAACATCCGGCAGTCTGACCGGAAGTCATTGACATAATAAAATTATTTCGTAATCCTTATCTGAGGTTATTTTTATCATATGTAAATGGTTTAAAGCAGCACTTCTTTCTGTAGTGAAGAAAAATGATAATGATAATTCCTGTGTTGATCGTCAGAAAGGTTTTAGATATGACCTCTTCATAGTTAAGCATAACTTTCAAATAAACCTCACAGTAGACATGACGTTGGGTAAGCCTAAATGAATCATATTAAGTTAAGTATATCTTAGTTTAACCAGACCACTGAGCTGGTTAACAGCTCTCCTAGGGATGACCCGAAGGATTAGATTTATTTTACGTGGCTAAGAACCAACTGGTTACCTAGCAACGGGACCTACAGCTTATTGTGGGATCCGAACCACATTATGACGAGAAATGAATTTCTATCACCAGAAAAAAATTCCTCTAATTCTTCCTTAGCCGGTCGGAGAGTCGAACGCTGGGCCAACAGCGCGCAAGCCTTAAGCTCTACCCACCACACCAATGGAGAACTAATGAATCATATTAAATCGAATACCTCTCGCTTGCGGTGCTTGGAAGGAAAATGGCATTTTAACAATAAAACTCTCCCCTTTTTCAAGACAGAGAAATACACCCGAGTCCCTGCTCTGCTTTGTTTAATGTCTCAAAAAATGAGCCGTAGAGATGCCAGTAAGGTTTTGCTTGGTTTCCTGTTGCGTGCTTGAAATGGCCAATCAAGATTACGCGTTTCCATGGGTGTTACAGCGGGGCGATTTCAGGTGATTCATCTGCAGATGGTACGTGACCGGTGTACCCCAGTACCACTTCTTTTGTGTCTTGATCCCAGCTTACAAAAGGACAGTCTGTATTGTTATTGTTGTTCGTAAAGATTTCATTTATTCTTATGTACTTGACCAACAAGTTCCCGTAGAGTAGAGTCGAGTAGAATATATAAAAAAAATTGTGTGACGCTGCTAGTTTAAATAAGTTTAAGAGAGAATTAAAATATATTTAGTTGATGACTAACCACTAAACAATAAACTACAGAAAATAAGTGATAAAAACGAAAAATGTGCCAGAGTGCAGGCTCAAACCAAAGACTTCACAATCGGGAACTGTGGAAGGCCATGCGATGACTCGTTAAATGAGTCACTGTATAGGCTTTACCTCTTTGGCTGAAAGCACCTTAAAAGATTTGATGAAACGATAAAACTGAATCTCTCAGTCATGTAAAGAGAAGAGAAGTGAAAACCACAATAATATGATCAGACATCTCACAGTTGATATGAGGTACATATTGACATACGTTTTGTAGACACATGCGTTCAAAGATCAGACATGCAGGGTGGGGATTCGCCAGTCATATCAGGTTTTTAGAAGAAAACCGGACCAAGTGATGGTCATGCCTTATTTCAGGAAGCTAGACACGTGACCCAGAGTAAAATTTAGGGCTTCCACTGCCGGGAACAAAACTACCAAGCAATTACATGCAGGTCGGACCAGACACTGCGTTGCAGTCCCTGTAATTCACTGACACACGTGAGAAAAGTATATCATTACCCGTTACTGAAAGAATATGAAGAACAACGAGTTGGAAGAGAGCGGAAAAGTTATAATCGTTAATATTATTCATGTGGAGAAAGCTTGCAAGGACACAAATTTGTAAAGAAAGTTTTCCCAAAATAGAGTTGTGCAAACGAAAGAAAACAGAAAGAAAACATAATATAAATCAAGATATAATATATATATATATATATATATATATATATATATATATATATATATATATATATATATATACATATATATATATATATATATATATATATATATATATATATATATATATATATATATATATATATATACATATATATATATACTCGTATATATAATTATACATACACATACAGTACACACATATATATGTGTGTATATATATGCATATGCATATATATATATATATATATATATATATATATATATATATATATATATATATATATATATATATATATATACATATTTGTAAACACAACAGTTCCAAATCAGATAACCAGTACTGTACTGTATGGTGGACCATTCCACATTTGTGCAGTAGACGGAATGAAACACTTATGGTACCGAAAAATGAATTAGGAAAATAATACTGCGCAAAGTGAGTAGCCAGTATAGATATATGTTTTGGAGGAGGTCTAAATATTAATACTTTTTGGGACTAAGGAAACCACCTCTTCGAAAAATCTTGTCATAAAGTTGAATATTCGGAAGGTTGTTGAGTCCTAACCAGTGGACCTTTATTGCAATAATGATTATTAGAACAAAAAATCTGAATCATTTAGCATTGATATCATCTTTGCAGATATAGGAGCCTTACAGTCAATACCTTATTTTCTGGTATCGTTAGATATATGTTTTTAAATGCTATTAAAAAGAAAGTCTGGAGTTGAGGATAGCACCAAGCATTGAGAAATCCTCAGAATCATCAAGTACAGTATTACCTAGGCAAATCAAATTGAGCGAAGAATGCTGCGAATGAAATTAAGTATACAGCCTCCAGTGACAACAAAGCGTTTTTCAAGAGGCAGGTTGAAGCCTTTTCCTTCATAGCTGTCTGAAAAGTTGTTGCTGAGAGGCAGACTGAAGCCAGATTTTCTTCACAAATGCCAACAAGGATATTCTTGCAAAGGCAGTTTATGAGGCATGCAAATATACGAGCGTGCAGATCGAAGAGGGTCATTAAGGAAGCTTATTAGCAAAGGTAGTAAGAAGAGTAAAGACTGTTTTATGTTCACTTCAGTGAATAATAATAATGGAATCTCTCTAAATCGGAGTTTTTCTTAAGCTTTAGATGCGAAAGTTATTCAGATTTATTTAGGTTATTTTTTTTATAAAACGTTACAAAAGATATATTTGCTTCAAGTTTGACAAAAAAAATTTTCCGGTTATTCAAATGATTTTTTCTTCATAGAAAAGAGAGAGAGAGGATTTCTCCCCGGCCCCCGCCCCCGCCCCCCCGCCCCCGCCCCCGTAATTAACATGTGAAGCAAGGGAATCAGAAGGCAGGACTTGCGAAACTAGTTCTGGGGTAAATTACAATGTCATATTGTCTTAATCATTTAAACCGATTTACCTTGGCACTGGCCCCCCTAAAAAGTTCTTTTTCTGAACACCAAGAGGCAGCGCATGAGTTTTGTGGGTTCATACGTCTTAGGATATTTTGCTTGTCACTTGAATGTCAAATGATGGCTTTGATAACCACCTCTTCTGAAATGCTTTTACTACCCAAGGTTTCTCAGCTCCTCAGTTGCAATATTTATGTGCTCGAGAAAGATTGGTACAGTGGATCAATTGCCTTTGTCTGTTAGCAGAACTAGTACACTCGCTCTTAATGTTGAGAGAGAGAGAGAGAGAGAGAGAGAGAGAGAGAGAGAGAGAGAGAGAGAGAGAGATCCCAATTGATAAACTTTCGTTTGACAGGTGAGAAATCAGTCCATGACTAGAAAACTAAAAAATGTTGTGGGTTTGTTTATGCTTATTAGGAGATGGAAAATCAGATGCTTGACTAATTTGCATGTATGAGGATTGTAGTATCTTCCGTACGACAGTAGCTGGATGTTTTTCGCTCTTGTGCCCTTTGAGGATATAGGAGCGATGTCAGAAGTATCATCTGTAGATGGGAAATTGATTTGTAAGATGTCAGCGTTTTACGGTTTTTTGTATTTTTTATGAAGGCAGTTGGTGGCGGTGGGAAGTAAGTTTATTGGACAATCTTTCCAGCCATATGTCAGTCATGAATTTTTACAATGACTCCCTTTCTTTCTTAAACTTGTCACGTATTGATTGTAATGTTAACCTTTACCCCAAGAACGTATCTCTCCTTTCCTCATTTCTTGTTGTGGTTATTCACTTTCTTATTAGACCCAGTTCCCTCAGCGACTCTTGACCCTCAGAGAGCGTTATGCGAAGGTTATCTGATGCTTAAGGGCGTTATGCGGGCTATATTATCGCTTAACTCCTTCTAGTGCTTTTCTGTAAATTACTCACATGTTATGTGTCCTCATGCCTTCGGTTTTTTTTTTTTTATTTCACAGATGGACATTTTTTTTCTGCGTAAACTTGGTCAACGAGTTGATGTCCTTTTTGCGTCACTATATATGAATCTGTAGTTATTTTGATTAATAATAATAATAATAATAATAATAATAATAATAATAATAATAATAATAATAATAATAATAATAATAATGACTGTGATTTTCTGTTTACCAGATACATTCATCTTTCCGGTTCTTAGTGATAATTTGACGGTAGAGAGGCCTGGCATCCCTGAGCCGTTTGTAAAGGTTAGGCCTAAGAGAAAAGAGGGGAAAAATTGGGAGAGATTAAGAGAGGCTTAAAACCGAAGAGGTGACGGAGTCCAGATTATAGGCCCCGAGGATAAATGGGAGCAGGTTGGGAATGATTGTGCTTATTCCAGGTAGATGCAATACATATGTATATATATATACACATGTAGATATATATATGTATGTGTATGTGTATATATATGTATATATGTATATATGCATATATCTATATATATATCTATATCATCTATATATATATATATATATATATATATATATATATTATATATATATATATATATATATATATATATATATATATATATATATATATATATATATATATATATATATATATATATAGTACGTAGTCTACACAGAATGTGATGCCATGAGACGTTTAATACACTTTGGTATACTATTTGGCAGTCAGAGGGTTGCTGTTGTTGTTGTTGTAGTTGTTGTTGTTGTGTAGCGCCCTTCATTTTGTACTCTTCTTGAGGAAACCTGCAAAATCTTTCCACACAAAATTTAATGTGCATCCATATATTGAATTTTCTGGGTGTAATTGACGCCACGTATAACTCTTCTACAATTTCAAGAAATATACAGTGCGACATAACATACGTAATAAATTTCTTCTGGCAATCCTGTTATAGAATTACTGATATATTGCTGTCATTTTGAACTGAACAAGTACACTAGTTCGTGGACAATACAGGTGGGTCTATATTCTATTATATACAAGACACGACGAAAAATGCGTCGCAGTCAGATTGATATATTTGAAGCTGCTTTATAAACAACTGGGTACAATTGACTTCAGACAGGTCAACGGAGATACAGTGGCTTTTTAACCAGGTGCGTTGAAATTTCTCCGTCCTTTTCGGTGATTTGAACTCTCGCCCTCTCGGAATTGGAACGTACTTCATAGACACTAGATTGTGAGGATATGTGTATTTTTTTCACTAAACGCCTTTACGGGTGGTTCTAGAGTTGCCATCCTTCCAGTCCTCTCCAGATATTCTCAGGATGAGGTTGCAAGCCCCTAGCATTCCCCTCGTATGTCGCCTAGCACGCTGTTGGCCCAGCGTTCGACTCTCCTACCGGCTAAGGAAGAATTAGAGGGATTTATTTCTGGTGATAGAAATTCATTTCTCGTCATAATGTGGTTCGGATCCCACAATAAGCTGTAGGTCCCGTTGCTAGGTAACCAATTGGTTCTTAGCCACGTAAAATAAATCTAATCCTTCGGGCCAGCCCTAGGAGAGCTGTTAATCAGCTCAGTGGTCTGGTTAAACTAAGGTATACTTAACTTTTTTTCAAAAGGCATATGTGCCGAAAGCGGTCAGCGATTTTAGAGGGTTACCCCTTCAAGTACTGGCCAGATCCAGCGTTGCTTAATGTTGTAGCTGTACTTTTTTCAACGGATATATAAATTTATTTGCTTGCGAATTCGCTCGGTCGCTATAAATCGTCAAACAAATTCCTAAATCATTCCATTGCCGAGTCATCGAGGTAAATCATTCCATTGCCGCGCCAACAAGGGTTCGAGTCCCGGAAACAAAGTAAACTTTTGCTAAATATATAGTAAATACATTGTACGACATATTCTATACTGGAAAGAATAAAAAAAAAGAATGAGGAAAACTAAGAAAGATATGAATTCCTTAAGCGCTATTATCTTGGCTGAATACGCGATTGTGGTCGTGTCTTTTATGAGTCCCAAAAGAAAGCACTACAAGGGATTGTTTTTATGACAGTTATGAAAGGTCTGAAATTGACAATAAAAATAGCACAGTATGTACTTAACTGTGTTGACAAAAGAGAAGCAATAAACTGAGACGACATACAGAAAATAAAATGGATAAATAACAACTAGTTGCTTGACATGGCATGCGAGGTTGAGTGGCAAAACCATCAATCGTTCACTTTGTAGATGCATGCGTCAGAAGAGCTCACACTTAACCTCATATCTTGTTTATAGGGTCCTTGACAGGTATTTTATCCCTGAAACAGTTCTGTTTCCTTCGGTAAGTGAAAGCGTTCCTGAAAACCGGAAGAAGACCCTGAGAAAGCAGAAATTGTTCATAAATTCATGAAGATAATATTTGCAAGTGCAAAGAGCTTCGTGTTCTGTTCGAATGAATTTACGTTTCGTTATATGAGGAAGTTTAAAAACGGCTTCATGTGAACGTTATATAGCCTTTACTTTCCTTCGAAACGATAGATAGTAGTTATAAGGTAACTAGCATACTCAGATACGCATAAATGATGGAGTGAACATTTCAGGTGGTAATTCTTAATAAATAAATGAAATGAAATGAAAGATAATTATTTAGCGAGCAGCTGAGTAGACAGTGTGGCAGAGAAGGCTTTCTCTGAATATTTTAACATCATAGGTAGGGTATGTACCAGATCAGGTATCAGTTGTGTTTAAAACAACGTACTTTAAAAAAAAAAAAGATGCCGTCCAGGCACGGACTTCATTAGTAAGCATGAGAAGTCCAGCGAGGACAGTCATTCATTTCAACTTCGTGCAAGTACGGTTTTTTTTATTGGTGTTGTTTAAAAAACTTATCATCGAACTATCTTTAGAGGGGTGGGTATAAAATTCCGGTTGTTAGTGCTCAGGATGTTTGATAAGACAGTGTTGAACAACTAGTACACTTTTTTAGGTAGTTCTAAAAGGCCTTTTTGTAAGAGATCAGAAAATACCTGTGAAGCGAAGAGCTTTCATTTAGAGTACTCTTATATCTGAATAATGGACTACACCTTCCAACACTGCTCAGATTCATTACCGTGACACGAACATTGTGTATTTAACCCCAACAGTAAGCCTAAATCTCAGAGCCAGCATTGTACCCAGGTTTAATTTGGCAGTCAAACCCCTTGTTCGCAAAGGTGCAGGAAACCTCATTGGGCTGCGCCATATGAAACAATGGAAAAATATACCAGCAATTCTTGTAAGATCTAAAATTGCCCATTGCTTAATGTTCTGTAAAATTGATGACTAAAACTGTTAATGCATGCTGGAAAAAATATCTGGTCAGAAGGTATAAATCATTTTGGGATCTTTAAAAATCCTGTAAAGAATCCTGCAGCCAAATCTTGATCAAACAAAGCAGGTAGGAGACAAATGATTTGACTGTATGGTGGCTGATGAAAGTAAAAGTCATCTAACTGAGGACTCAGCTCATGAACCCGATGAAGACCCCGGTAAGAGGAAGAGAAGGAAGGATAAACCTGAAAACCTGTACAAGTATGGAAGTTTCAGCAGAGGCATCACTCATCATTCTCAGGGGTCTACGAACTGCATCATTAAAATTCCCCAGCGGTTCGTTGGACAAAAGTGAGCGTAGGCACTGACGCAGCCGTAGCGCCATATCAAGAAAATGTTTAAGTAGCTAAAACGGGACACGTCTCAGCCGAAAATAACTCTGTTCTTCAGTGCCCGTACGGTGCGAAAGCAGACCGAGTGCCCGACGACACCATCGGCACGACCCCGACAATGCCACCCTCATTTTGTTTAATTCAACCCCTCCGCAGCGGTCCTCTTCATCTGGTCCTGATTTGCATGACTGAAGTGTTGTGATTATAGATCAATCAAAATGCCATCTAGTTTTCAACACTCGTATCCATTTGTTTCTGTCCCTGTGCTTGTTGCCTATTGGGGAGAGAGAGAGAGAGAGAGAGAGAGAGAGAGAGAGAGAGAGAGAGAGAGAGAGAGAGAGAGAGAGAGAGAGAGAGGAAAAGTGGGTAAGTATTTGTGTTCTCATCTTTGTGAAATTAAGTTGTAGTAGTATCCATGATGACAATTTTTGAACTCATTGGTGCCTGTTAGATATATAAATGCCGTAGAGTGTTATGATAATTAACTTTGGGAATTCTTTATTTTGGGATAAGTCGAAGGGCTAGCAGACAGGAGATGGATGTTTCGACACCTGCTATTATCTATTATGTTATTAGATAACATGAGTACTATGTATGATAGGTGCTTCGCATTATCCTACTTTTCATTATCTTAGCAATTTTAAGAGTCGTAACTCTTAACCTAGAATGAAATAGTAGTCTTATCCGAAATGATTCTCGAGCACAAGCAGTCATTCATGTTTTCTGCGTGCTATTGTCATGCGATGATGAAAGGAAAGCAGTCTAATGTAGATGACACATATATAACTTCAATCAGGTAAGTACTGTCGTTTTATGTGCAATGTTTTTTTTTAGTTAAACACCTACGAGGCATCGCATTTAAACGTCTTCAAGTCGTTGTGCAGTAGCGCTGTTGTTCACAACTTATATTATAAGATAGTTGGTGATTCTCTACACTGGACTGGTAACTGAAAGAATATATAATATTTATGTTTGCTTAAAAAAATGTTTCCGTAATTACTAAATATAGGGTTCTTGTGCACACTCTTGGTCGCTTCAAGTTGCTAATGTTAAGGAAGGTTAGCCTTGGCGGGCATTTGCGAAATACAACCATTTGAATTTATGTACTTATAAAGAATCTCACCGCGCTGTCAGCTTAGAACTGACATGGCTTATCCTGAGTAGAGGGTAAAAAAAGCGCGGTATCACCTGCCTCAAAACAGCTTATCACGCAAACTGAGATTTTTCGAGGGGTTGCGGTGCTCGTAAATTACGGTAGGACCCATTCGCCTAAGTCACACCCGAGATTAAGGTATATAGGTATTTTGCCACCGTAGAGAAAATTGCTCAAAGTAAAGCTATTTTTTTAGTCTTCCAGTCCGATATCGGGGCGAATTTTCTCGTTCCCTCTTCGTGTTAATAGCTTACGAAAACGATTAGCGTTGTCGAGGTCTGTTCTGAGGATGAAAGGAGTTAAGTGGCGTCTTCAACAAAATAAAACGCTTCCCTTTTTTTCTGGCAGAAAAAAATGAATATCATGACTTAATCTGGTTTCGTTTACGTCCGAGCGCAAAGTATATCTCTGGGTACAGGATATTTTTACTTAGCCTGAAGGCCTAATGGCCTGCCACCGCCTGCCCCCCTCCCACCCCGATTCTCTCTCTCTCTCTCTCTCTCTCTCTCTCTCTCTCTCTCTCTCTCTCAAGAACGACCTTAATTTGGCTTATTCGACGTGTTTATATCTTCGTCATGAAAGCAGTGAGTGTTTTGTTCGTTATTTGCCAAAGTAGTAATTAAAACGATTTCATCATTGTCGTGATTATCATCACAGTTACAGTCCCCCTTTTTATCTTCACTACTGTACAGAGTTCCTCATTGGACGGGTTGGTATCGTTCTCGGCTAGCACTCCGCTGGGCCCGCGTTCGATTCTCCGACCGGCCAATGAAGAATTACAGAAATTTATTTCTGGTGATAGAAATTCATTTCTCGTTATAATGTGGTTCGGATTCCATAATAAGTTGTAGGTCCCGTTGCTAGGTAACCAGTTGGTTCTTAGCCACGTAAAATAAATGTAATCCGTCGTGCCAGCCTTAGGAGAGCTGTTAATCAGCTCAGTGGTGTGGTGAAACTAAGGAATACTTAACTTCACTACTGTACGTAGCACTATCATCACTACTACCACCATTCATCCCATCATCTCTACCCCTGTCTTCATCATCGCTGTCGTAATAGTCAGTTTTAATCATCATCATTATACCGTCATGGCTATCAGGATATGTCATCATTATAAACTGGTACTTTCATAACTAAACCGTTTATTATCATCATGACCATTGTTGCCATCATAATCATCAATTTGGCATCATTAACGATACATCAATCATGATCATCACTAATATTATCAAATATCGTTACGGGAATGTGGCCAGCAACCGTACCCATAATCATTATGATCATCGAGTAGCGCTCACTTATTTGCGAAATCTGGACCCAAGGTCACGTGGGGCAAAACGGAGACTTGAAATCTGCTTCGTCTTGCTGAACCTTGGAGACGTGTACCTCAAGTGTACATTGTGTACTCGGCAAGCTTCTTTGTGTGTGTGTTTGTGTGTGCATGCGTCTGTGTGTTCTAAAGCTGTGGGTCTCTCCTGTGGAAATTTACAAATGGTTGAGATTTTATTAAGAGTAGATATAAAAGACACACACACACACACATACACACATATATATATATATATATATATATATATATATATATATATATATATATATATTACTTAAACAGGGATGGCTCCAGAGAAAAATCAACTCAACGGTCTCGGATACAGTCGGACTTTGACTGTTGAATTGTGGATGAGTTTCTGTGCAGTAAAACTTCCACAGCACCCCTCACACTTTGTGTGATTCACCCCATTTTACACACACACACACACACACATATATATATGTATATGTGTGTGTATATATATATATATATATATATATATATGTGTGTGTGTATATATATATATATATATATATATATATATATATATATATATATATATATATATATATTGTTAACAATATAAACAGTTTTCAAAATTTTCAAAATGGCGTGGCAGAGCAGCGCTATTAATATAAAATAAATTATTTTTATCTTGCATTTATATCTTTCAGCACGGTAGGTTAATTCCGATAACTTCAGAATCCGGTTTTTTTTCATTTTTAATTTTTTGTAGGTTTTAATTAATAGCATGTTAAAAATCTGTAAAATTTTAACTCTTTGATTATACATAAACAGAACTGGAGGTCTGGAGCTAATATGGACGAATCATGCTTACTAAGAATCAATAATAAGCAGAAAGTCAATGGACGTGTGATCCTAGATGGAAGAGAACCAGAAGTCGCAGTGGCTCTTATAACAGCACAATAGAAAGCTAATTGTTTCATGCGAGTAGTAAGCTATCGATCAGGAGGCCTCACATGGAGGTCATTAAAGAGTGAAGGAGAACAAAAATTTACTTAGTTACTAACGCATTAGTTGAGAAGTTTTATGAGCACACACAGGAAAATGAGATATGTTGCTTGTGGTGGAACGCACTTATAAAAACTTCATGATATCATTATCAAGTGATTTTGGTGTCACTCATTGGCATCCTAGGAAAGGTATATCAACTTATTTTATGGCCCTGAAGTTAGTAGTTAGAAGGTGTAAGTTAGAAATATGAAGTTAGAAGGTTTAAGTTAGAAATGTGAAGTTAGAAGTTTACAATATGACCCGCTCACTGGAAAACTGATGTAGGTCAGATGTGATCTACTCTAGTCTTTAATGTGAGTCATGAGCTGTCGAGTAATGATAATTGTTAGCTGCGCTCAGTGGACTCGGTAAAAAATTTAATGGCTATTATCTTACGATTATGATGTCACAAAATGACGACAGAGTGAATTAAATTACTTCATAACCTGTAATAAAAGAGAACTTTAAGACAGAGTTTATAACCCTACATTCAAGAGACTAATTCGTTGCATGTGTCACGTTAGGTTAGAATAGTTCATTATCTAACCATAATGTGATTATGACATCACAAACTAACATCGTGGGGCTAGAGGCCAAAAACTATTTCATAACCTTTAGCGTTACAGAACCATAACTTTTCCTTATATTCTTACATAATCATTGGCCGAATATTATGACATGACTAGGCGATGTCATAGAGGCAAAAAATAGACGAAAGTAACTTAATCTGTAACCATTATTTTGGGAGAATTGTAGTAAGTAGGGGATTTTATGACTCCACAACATTATTGAAATCGTTGGGTGAGTTAGAGAAACAAGTGCTTCCATTTTTCACTCATTTTTGAGAGAGTCATATGTCTTAGCACTGCTTATGTATATGGTAAAAGAAGTCGAAGAGTACCTATGCAGATCGTTATAGTACAAATGAATTCTTTTTAGATTTCCTAAAGAGTTCAAATAAGTAGTCTATCAAAAAACAGTAAATGTGTTGTTATATGAAGAAAGACGTCACGGACGTTCAAAAACAGTAAAGTTGATAATCAGTAACTGAAACAGGTAAGCCGAGAATCACCTCTGCCTCACCAACAATACACAAAAAGGGAAATAACCTCAAATTGCAAATACAACCAGCTCTTGTTGTAACAAGTTTAAATAGAAAACATGTAACTTAAGTAGTTCAGACAAATTTTGATCAGTACAACACGAGTTGTATAGGAATGAACAAAAGCTGCATGGCGATTATATATAATATATATATATCTCGTATATTATAGATGTATTTATATATACATGCATATAAATGTATGTATATACATGCATATAAATGTATGTATGTGTTACGATCTCGCTTTTCGAGATCGACAGGTTCTTTAAAATAAGCAATTGGGCTGTAATGACTGACGAGAGGTGACAAACAAAGGAGGGAGGAGCAGAACAAAACGAAAAAGTTACCTTAAAATTAATTTATTTACAATAAATTATTTACAGTACATATTCACCGAGTCAATTGGTTCAATTTAGAATAAATTAAGTGAACATTATAACAAGTGAATTAATCACTTAAAGGAGCAGCAACAATTAACTGGTCAGTAAAACAAATGAATCAAAAACACAAACATTAGCAGCACAAACAAGTGACCAACACAATATTACAAAAGCAAATTAATAAGCCATTCAAAAATATAAATAATACCCAGGCAGCAGAACTAAATACATAAACTGGCAGCTCAAAGGAACACTGCAGGACAACTCCGACAGAGTCGAAACGACAACCATCATGTCCTCATGCAGTGCTGACGTCCTCCTCCAGTACCGACGACCACGACAGAGCCGGCACGGCAACCATCTCGTCCTCCAAGAAACGTACTGACGTCCTCCTCCAGTACCGACGACCACGACAGAGCCGACACGGCAACCATCTCGTCCTCCAAGAAACGTAACGTCCTCCTCCAGTTACGACGACCATGACAGAGCCGATCAAGAAACTCTGCTGCTAGAACCTGACTCGCAGGTACGGATACCTACCCATTTAGACTGGCGATGACGCCATTCACCAGACGACAGCTCGCCAGCAAGAAAAACAAGCAAAACAAAGGAGGCAACAACCCATGGAACAATCGACAAACGATTGTTCCTAACATATGTATGTATGTATGCATGCGCGTGTTCATGGGAAATCCTGCACATATCATATGTTCGCCTGAAGAACGTTTATAACGTGACAGATAAAAATGCTATTTAGAGGATGTTGGGGACGAATATGAGACAGGAGATAATTGTTATGAGATCGATGAAAATGAAGCACAGGGTGACTTGTTCGAAGTGAAGTCAAGTATGAGCTAAGAGAGTTTCATGTTTTAATTAAAGTTTAAAATGTTAATGGATGGAATGATGACGAAAGTCGGAGATGAGATATGTGTCGGGAATGAAGTCCGGTCGGCTTATGTTTGCAGTTAATATATTATTGATAGGGGAGAGTAGAGAGAAGTTGTAGATATTATTGAGAAATGGTGAAAGCTTTGTGATCAAAGAAGACAGAAAGTGATTAATAACAAAGCTAAGGTAAAGAGGGTAAGCGTGAGCCGGAAAGATAAAAGCACTAAATGTTATTAAGGCTGGAAGAAGAATGGAGGGTTTTGATGTAACGGATGATTATGGAATGAAAGCATTTTTGCTCAAAAGATATGGAATAGTTCGCCATTTACATTTTCTTTTGGCCCGGTGTGTTCAGTGTCCAAAGTTCAGTATATCTTAGTTTAACCAGACCACTGAGCTGATTAACAGCTCTCTTAGGGCTGGCCCGAAGGATTAGACTTATTTTACATGGCTAAGAACCAATTGGTTACCTAGCAACGGAACCTACAGCTTGTTGTGGAATCCGAACCACATTATAGCGAGAAATGAATTTCTATCACCAGAAATAAATTCCTCTAATGGAGTAAGGAGATTCGAAAGAGTGAGAAATGTAGAAATATGGCTAAGCATAGGTCAAAAAATAGGCTGGAGTATTTTGAAGGTGGTTTGTTATAGAAGAGGCTGTTAAAGAATATACGTCAGAAGCACAAGGAGTGAGGAGTCGGAGTTCGACAAAGTACAGGCTAGGTAGGGTTGAAAAAAGGCCGGAACAGGAAGCGCCAGACTGCATGCAAGACAGAATTGAGGGTTGCATTGTAAGTAAGGAAGGGTTGCTGCACCCCTGACCACCTGATTGTGCAGGTATATGAACGAGCAAATATTCTGAAAGTTTTTCTGCAAAGGATTCCATCTTTGGCTCAGCGCTTGTCTTTCTCCTGTGACATTGAAAATAGTGGGTTTGAACATTGCGTGAATCATCGGAGATTGTCGGATGCTGTGTGCATTCACGCGCCTTGTGACCATCTGTGGATTCAGGCACCATGGGACAACATAAAAGATGAATATGGCAGCGGCTGTTGTTTTATTTACCTCTTAATTCATCCCATATCGAAGAAAACCGATTTTCGGAAGATAATGAGTACGCAAATGTTCGTACGATTACATCTACTTAATTTAACAGTATGATGGTATAATATTTTTTATAAATATATATATATATATATATATATATATATATATATATATATATATATATATATATATATATATATATATATATATTTGAGGTTTGATTCTCTGAGAAGACAGATGCCGATCAGAGAAAAAAGGCCTGTCGAGTACGTCATATCCGTCAACACGAAAGCTTAACGTAGTGGGAAAATGTCCTGACTCGTATAAAAATTCCATCGTCAATTCCTACGTCAGAAGGGCCTTCTCCCACTACACCAGGATCCACACTACCTGGAGAGCGGTCCCCCAAGAACTAGAACGTGTGAGGCAAATGCTGCCTAACAGAGAATACCTCCAGTGACATCACTGAGGATGTGTTAAGCAAAAAACAGCAAGACATTCACGGCCAAACCCAGAGCATCAATCAGGAGGACCAAAAACTCGATAACAGTCTATCTACCACGGCCTGAAGACAAGAAGCAGACGTCCTTCGAAGGATCATCGCCAACTGGGTGACAATCAGGATGCCCCAACAAGTTTCAGTGAGTGTTTAACCACACTTGTGATGGAAAATTATACCACTCAGAAAGGACCCAAGGAATCGAGAACCAGCGGAGTTGGTCACACGATGACGACGTTAAAGAGGCGACACGCTAGCATTGAACGACAAACCCTTAAATGACCTGGTTAGAGATACTGAGGTCGCATATCAAGAAAGTAAATTTGGGAGGCACATAATTGCTAAAACGGTAAATATCTCTTTGGAAAAACCAACATGTACAAGTATCCTCAGACCGAGTTCTCCTCTCCAGCGAGAGAAAATAATAACGCCGAGGTTAACGTCCCATGCGAGAATCAGGGCTGGAAGACCACGCCCTACGAACCCCCTACATCCGCCTTCCCGACGATACGAAATGCCACACGGCTGGTATTATTATTTATGGCCGCAGTAGGTCTCCAAATCTGCCTGGACCAATCATATTTTTCGGGCCGCGCCGACCTTTCAAAGCTATTATGCCCCGCTATGGAATTACTCTTAGGCTGGAAAGGCCATGAAGTAGCGGCAGGAACAGCTGCCAGGAGAGGAATATAAATGGAATAACGTTGTAACGACTTTTGTCTTTTCCTCTGAGACTTTGACTGTGAAAAGAAGAAAAGGTTCAGAAAATTAGAAAAATGTTGTGTTGAAAGATTTGACCCTGCTAGTGATTCAGCATTCAATAACAGTTACCTTTGTGAAAGTTTATACCGAAAAATTATATTAGATATTAAGTGATATTTGAGGCTTCATGTTTGTAAGTAAAAATATTATTAATTGTTCTTTTTGTTTTAAAAAGGATAGCAACTGAAGCTCAATACCCAGTTGGTCAGGCTTTCAAAAATATTTTCCGAACCCATCAGCTGGTAGTGGTGGATCACTAGATATTTTTTCAAGCAAACAGTTAACAGTTATATTGAGAACGGTTAATGGCAGTTCTTTTCCTCCATTATTTCTTAACTGTTACAGTTATTATCAATCCTTTCGTTTATTATACTATCCATATACTATATATATATATATATATATATATATATATATATATATATATATATATATATAATATATATATATACTATCCATATATATATGTATATAAATTTATATTATACTGTATTTATATATATTTGCAGTTTTGTCGTTTCCCTTGCCAGGGGTTGTCGCCATACTAATTACAGAATGATGGTCTTAACCATTTTCTTTCATTAGGGTGCTGAAACGTGGAAGAATTCTTTGTGCACAAAACTTCCAGAACATTAGCTATATTATACACCTACACCGGAGATTCATCAGTAATGCATCAAATACCCTTTCACCTTCAATAAGTATGCCATTTACCACAATCTTGTCTGAACTCTTACTTCTTGGGTAATGAGACCGTTCATTTCCCATACCTCTTGTACAACATTTCACCAGCTTATTCTAGGCTTTCCTCTTCTCCAACCTCCTAAAACCTTAGAATTATATACTGTTTTCCCCAACTTGAATCGGCATAAACCTGCTCTTCCATCTACTCAGACTGGCACATGATCTAGCAGTTTCTTCTTCGCCATTTTTCCATTCCAAGAAGTCTTATGAATATTCTTTGGAACCATGCATTTACAACGATCAATTCATATCCCAAGCAAATTACACATTTACCAACAATGCCACCTCTTTTTGTCACCACCTTTGGATGTCAATCAGTCACTATCTTGGCATTTCAGCACCTAGCACAGCCACTTTTTCATATTCACCAAATCTAGCAAAAACTAGACCCTCCAAAATACAGTCTCTTTCCTGTCATTGCTTTTAGTTCCTAGACTATTATACACTTACTACAACACTTACTACTTACTACACTCTGCTTTGCCTATACAATCCCCATTATTAACACATTTGTAATCTTACTCATCCCCAAATTTTTCCTGCACTGCAAGTGCTACGCTGCTCTGACTCAAATTACCTTTCAGCTAGCCTAGATGCAATCACACGCTTTTTCTGGTCCATAAAATCAGTTATGATACATTTCTTCTCTGCAACTCATCCATGCACGCTCAGAACCCCAAGGATTTAATATTTAATAGAGGTTAAGGATCAGCAAACTATAAACTCTCTTTCACTGTGATTTTCCGTCTACTTAGAGCAAGAAGATCAGTTATTTTCTTTTCTTGCGTCCCACAGTAGTGAAAAGCAAGCTCACCATCAAGCCTCAGGACAAGAGGATCATCTGCCACTGAAGTGGCATCCCCCCAAAAAAAAAAAGGTTCCACAATCCTTTACTAAGTGTTTTTCTGCCTTGAGGGACATAATATCTGTACCTCAAACCATTAATAGTTCATAGGGCAACATTGGTTATGTTGTAGCCCTTACACCATCGTATTGGCAATCCTCAGTAAATATACTAAAGAGACATCTGTGGTTGCTGTAAAGAACGAGATTGAGAGAGAGAGAGAGAGAGAGAGAGAGAGAGAGAGAGAGAGAGAGAGAACTCATCAACCATTTAGGGATATACCCTCCCCCAAGAGGTTCATAACCCTACAGTAAGCGCTCGTCTGCCTTGAGATATGGTGCATTAGAATTCCAACCCATTGAAACTTCAAAGCAGTATCCAGGTAGCATTAATTTTAAGTGATTTATCAGATTACAGTACATGATGTGCGTGACTATATACACGCACACAAAATGCTCAAACGGAGTTTTGTCGTCTCATTCCATTCAGTAACATTCCCAACATCTGAGAGGTTGGAAGGAAAGTCGTTAAGGGATGCCCTTGAAAGTACCGTAGCCCCTTTTCTTTATCCTAGTCGTTGCGGGACTGTGACGTCATGAACTGTATCCCAGTGACGTCAGAATATTGACATTTGAAGGCGGCGTGTTGGCTGCTGGAGACGGTGATGGGAGAAATAAGTTTAAAGTTTCGAGTGTCTTTTTTTCATTTGTCAGTTTAATTCCTTTCCATCAGTCAGTTTCATGTCCAAGAATCTTCTCTATTCATCAAGTTGCGCTATTTTATTTGTACTGGTAACAGGTTTAAAAGTAAAGAAGGAGAAAGACTGGAGTCGGGTTACGTAATTCGTTCATGTGGCCAGTCGCGCTGTGGGCGGGAGTGCAACGCACCGAACAAAGGAGACTCGACTCATCGCAGGTGGTGGAAGGGAGACTTGGCGAAATACAGTCAAAATAAAATTATCTTCGCTAATTTCGTTTTTTTTCTGCTTTACAAAAGACATTATTGGAAAACTACTTGAAGATTAAAAATCAATAGAATTTTTCTCGTTTATTTTTCTAGTACAACAGACAGCTTTGAAGAACAAATAAGTTGAAAATGACAAATGGTAGTTTCTTAAGCGAAGTAAGCGAACGCAGTTATCGAAAAACAGACGTTGATGCTTTTATATAACATAACATAACATAATATATATATATATATATATATATATATATATATATATATATATATATATATATGTATATATGTGTGTGTGTGTGTGTGTATGGTTATGGTTATGGTATCGTCTGTGAGTGGTAACAGTAGTGTCTGTCACTATGCCCAACTCGGTACGGAATGCGGGGTGGGATTTTGGGAGGGGCGAGAAAGGTGCCGGAAGGCTTGAGCCTGTTTCGTAAATAATCAATTTTGTCCTGTTGAATTAAACAATGAATGTAAATACTGGGTAGTTATTTGACTATGGTGGGTCGTATTCAAGTCAGAGAAGATCATGGAGAGGCAAAACCAGCTCAAATAAGACTCGCTTAGGTACAGAAGGTTAACATATTCTAGAGCCACACCCTATAATGAGCCATATATATATATATATATATATATATATATATATATATATATATATATATATATATATATATTATATATATTATATATATTATATATATATATATATATATATATTATATATGTATATATATACATGAATGTCTTGTACAGTAATACAACAGTATAATATGAAGATAAAAAAGCCCATAAAACACTGTATGAACGTTGCTCGAAATATATGGTTGCAACGTTCATACAGTGTTTTGTGGGCCTTTTTTATCTTCATATATATAAATACATACATACATAATAAACATATATATATATATATATATATATATATAGATATATATATATATATATAGAGGTGTGTATGTATGTATGTTTGAATGTTTATATGTGGGCTTGCTTATGTGAAAATTATCCCCTTAATGTAGGGGAGTCTGGTTGCATAATACGAGAAGGAAGAGGATAGAAACTGTCGAGATGAAATGTTATCGAGAATGGAATTTTGTAAATGCCGTGATTCTGTTCCTTATTGAGATCGTTGTTGTTGTTGTTGTTGTAGTTGTTGTTGTTGGGGAGAATGGATGCTGTGACGTATCTTCAGGAAATCCATCGATTTGCAGAACGTGCAGAGGCAAATAGGAAATACATCTTTTTCATCACTCGCTTCTGATCATCATAGTTAATCATTTCATAACAAAATTATACAAATCGCATATTAAGCATCCTCTAAGCTTACAAGATTAGGAACCAAAAATAGTACCAGTAAAAGCAGAGATAAATCATGAATTATGAATTTCATTTATAAATTTATTTATTCATTGGAAAGACCAATTTGCTTCACCTTCCACTATTCAGGTGGCAGGTTTTCGTCACTTTGAAAGTGCACTACAAGCATTTTCTTTTACTGGCATTTCTTCAACTTTCCCTTCCTTTCCTTACTGAGACAGGACTTTTTTTGCCCGTCTCGATCTCCCCACCGTAAGAAAAATCATTATCGCCTCTATTCTTGCTTATCTTCCTTATGCTTTGCATAGTTCCTCGTTGGGAGAGTCGGTAGAGTTGTCGGCTAGCACTCGCTAGGCCCGAGTTCGAGTCTCCGGCCGGCTAATGAAGAATTAGAGGAATTTATTTCTGGTGATAGAAATTCATTTCTCGCTATAACGTGGTTCGGATTCCACAATAAGCTGGAGGTCCCGTTGCTAGGTAACCAATTGGTTCTTAGCCACGTAAAGTAAGTCTAATCCTTCGGGCCAGCCCTAGGAGAGCTGTTAATCAGCTCAATGGTCTGGTAAAACTAAGGTATACTTAACTATTGCTTTGCATTCGAAGAACCTTCTCAAAGAGGGATGTTACGTGAAATGAAGAGGTTGAAATGAATAATCGAGGTGAATTTTTGCTCAAAAGATCCATTCTCAGTTTTGCTCCAATATTTCTCTTCAGGTTCTACGTTAATTTTCGTCCGAATTTCTGCCTTAAGTATCGTTCTGATGTCTTTCTAAAATATGTTTCAAGTTTCGTTTTGATTTCAAGTTTTATTCTAGAATTCATTCTAATTTTTCGTAATGTTTCGTTTACTCGTTAATTTTCAGAAATTTTTATTAGGAATTTTGTTCACAGTTTAGTTATAATTCTCTCATATTTTCATTTGCGTTTGAATACTATTTAGACTCTAATTTATATTTCCCTTAATATAATTATGCATTAAATTTCATTCCTGATTTTCATTCCAACCTTTATTTTTCAGTATCAGTCCATAGTGATGTTTCATTTTCAATTTCAGTTTAAGTTTTAAAACTAATGTGGATTCGGGTTAAGTGTAATCTTTTTTCTTTCTTCGTTCCAAGTTTAAATGATTTGGATCCAAGCACCGCTTTGACCTTTCACAGCAAAATATGAGTCAGTTTAGATCAGAGACATTCGGTAGTTGCATACAAATTCTCTCTCTCTCTCTCTCTCTCTCTCTCTCTCTCTCTCTCTCTCTCTCTTTGAGTACGAGGTAATTTTGTGATATCCTAGCACGCTGCAACCTCAGTAACTATATATTCTGTATTCATTACAGCAGTATTTTGCTTCATGTTTTGGTGTTTACTCTGCGTATGTTTTAGATTCATATCAGTATAATATTGCATAATTAGCGTATATATATATATATATATATATGTGCAAAATATTTACGCTTATATGAATATTGCGCAGGAGAACTTGAATTATTATACCTGGCAAAATGGGGCAACTTCCATCAGAGCATTATGTATTCGTATTTTGTCTCTGCCCATCGCGGTGCGTTGGAACGTATATTTTTATCTCTCTCTCTCTCTCTCTCTCTCTCTCTCTCTCTCTCTCTCTCAAGTATTCATGAATAATCTGATTTGCAGGGCATCGGATATGCCACAGAGTTTTTCCAGTAAACAGATAGATATGTCGTGAGGATCAAACGTTCTTCTTCTCTTTAGTTATACCAAGACCTAAAGACTAAGGAGGTTTGGACGTCAAGGGAAGGAAAGACGTAGAATCGCTTGTAACGCCACTCATAGCGAGGGAACATCTAGCACTCGTATTCATGTCTGATGTTGTGAGGATTAATGCTCTTCTCAGTTGCGTGGGTTTGGTTTTGGTCGACAAATTATTTCCAAATGGAAAAAGGATTATTAGAATTATATGATGAATATGATGAATATTTCTTGAGCGTCTATGATAATAAACACAGCACTGGTAATAATATTAATGATGTTTATAATCATTAATATTGTTACGATTGTTAATTTAGTACATTATTGTTGCATTATTTACTTAATACGTCACATTGAGACTATTGAAAATTATTATATGGGTGTTAAATATTTTCATCTAATGCTAATCAGTAAAAGTTCCTTTGATTTGTTTTATGGAGTTCCTTTAATGAAGATTTTAGTTTTCTGTCAAAGAAAACTATTGTGCCGGCTTTGTCTGTTAGTCCGCCCTCAGATCTTAAAAACTACTAAGGCTAGAGGGCTGCAAATTGGTATGTTGATCATCCACCCTCCAGTCATCAAACATACCAAATTGCAGCCCTCTAGCCCCAGTAGTTTTGATTTTATTTAAGGTTAAAGTTAGCCATAATCGTGCATCTGGCAGCGATATAGGCCAGGCCACCACCGGCCGGTGGTTAAAGTTCCATGGACCGCGGCTCATACAGCATTATGCCGAGACCACCGAAAGATAGATCTACCTTCCGTGGCCTTGATTATACGATGTACTGTACAGAAAACTCGATTGCGCCGAAGACACTTAGGCGCATTTTTTACTTGTTTAATCTGATGTTGACCTTATCATAATGCTAATTCTTCCACTGTTATTTACAAATCTTGATATTCAGAATTTAAAATTAACACGCAAATTGCATTCTGATCTTGAAGTATCCCTTCTCAAAAGAAGGTTACGACAGTTTTTAAATTCATCTAAAGTCTATTTCAGTTATATTTTTTATTTGTATTCGCCTTTTTCCTCATATTTATGGTTGAATTTCTTCCGTCGTATATTTCAAATGAAAATATTGCCCTGTATCGTATTTGATCGG
Organism: Macrobrachium rosenbergii; assembly: GCF_040412425.1. NCBI lineage: Eukaryota > Metazoa > Arthropoda > Malacostraca > Decapoda > Palaemonidae > Macrobrachium > Macrobrachium rosenbergii. The sequence goes on along the minus strand of NC_089754.1, from coordinate 20,561,277 downwards.
TGTTGTCAATCACAGAGCTGAATCACAGCTGCTGCACCATCATGGGATTTTAAATTGGAATGTGTTTATGTGGTCGGATTTAAATTGATTCCTTTATACACAAACTAATGGTGTGTTTGCCCTGATCAGTTTAATCTCACGTATTCCAATCCTTAGTGTGAGTAATTGTTCTTGTGAGTAATTGTTTCGGCAACAGGGTTACCGAAACAATAGCAGTTGTCTTGCCTGAATATTATAATGATTCAGTCTGCTGATTAATTATATTGATATACTGTATTTTTTGTCTCGTAAATTTTTGGGAAGTGACAGATGTGTTATAAGAAATTTATATCTAGTGAATTTAAAGTTATTATTTTGACAGTAGACGCCATCTGCGAGTGTTGATTCTTGTTCAACCGTGGCATTTTAATTTTTTTCCATAAATAATATATATATATATATATATATATATATATATATATATATATATATATATATATATATATATATATATATATATATATATATATATATGTGTGTGTGTTCTGTACGTGTGGATGTGTTTGTGTATGGACACGAACATTTGACAAAAGATTATAAATACTGTGTGCTATAGAAAAGAATTATTATTATGTATACTGAGCAAATAACGCAAATTGACCATGCAAGTAGTACCTCTACATATTGTCACGCAAGCGGTAATGTATAATACGCACCATATAACGATTTCTTTTTTCCCTTATTCATTCGTATTGACATCCTCTTTCTTGATATTTATATGTGTATGTGTGTGTATTCATCTACTAGTGTGCTGCGAACCCTTGGTAAGAAGAAATGTCCCGTAAATGGCAGATGAGGTGAAAAACATTCTTTTACTTTTGTAGGGTGCTAACAGTTGAACCAAATAGCTTTCTTGCTTCATTTAATAGGAAAATCACCATCCACAATCATGAACGTTAGTAAACAAAATGAATGTTACTAAGTCCTGTGGTTTTGAATGAATAAAAACACGGTGTGGAAGAAAAATGATTGACAGCTGATTTCCTGAAGGATAGAAAGCTGGATGTTATGACACTTACTGAGACCTTAGTGAAAAGATAAGGTGTTCAGGACGGGGACAGACAAAAATGCTGATTGTGCCTGGTTGTTTGAGAACAGGCAAGGCTACGGAATCGTTAGGTTTTGTTGTGCTAGGAAAACTTTCGAGACCGCTGAACTAGTATAAGTATTAATGTGTCCAAAAAGTATATCTTAGTTTAACCAGACCACTGAGCTGATTAACAGCTCTCCTAGGGCTGGCCCGAAGGATCAGATTTATTTTACGTGGCTAAGAACCAGCTGGTTACCTAGCAACGGGTCCTACATCTTATTGTGGAATCCGAACCACATTATAACGAGAAATGAATTTCTATCACCAGAAATAAATTCCTCTAATTCTTCATTGGCCGGTCGGAGAGTGTAATGTGTCCAAGTATTCTGGGGGTGACATTGAGATTAGTAAGAGAGAACATTGTGAAAGTATGGTCATGTGGTTAAAATTAGTAAAAAAAAAAAAGCATGCAGTATTATATGAGAAGTTAAGCAATTAGGAAAATCGTCCAGAGAGTTTGTGGTTTGTGATTCGGAAGCAAATGTAGGTAACACAAAAAGGATGTCTTTTATCGGTATGAAGTCCCAGGAGTGAATGATAATTGCGAGAGTCTTGTGGAATTGTGTTTAAAAGGAGCGCATTATTATGTGGAATCTGTGGTTTAAAAAAATAATCATAAGCATCCTTCAGGAAGAGAAAATGAAAAACAGTTTAGTGGATGATTTCTTGGTAAAAGTAGGTGATGGATCAAGTTAATGGACTTAGTGGTTAGAAAAATGGCTACAAGTACGTGTAATTATTTTCTAGCTAAGTAAATGAGAGTTTCAAAATAAGACTACAAAAAGGGTGAAGCAAGTGAGTTTCATTAGAAGTGGGAATGACGCATAACTAGAAGGTAAGTAAAAAATGGGCTTGGATAGAAGGCACTGAGGCAGACGGAGTGTATAAGTTTGCAGAGTTCAGGGTGACACTAATGATTTCACAGCTAATTGGCTGCAAGTGTAGATACGTACGGGGAGGAATAATACCTGTAAGGGGTCAGAGTATTACATGAAATTTTTTAGTGAAGGAAAAAAAAAGGGAGAAATTTCGAGGTGCAGATAGAGAGGTAGAGAGAATATGTGAAAGCAGTGAAAACTCCACTAATATGGAATGGCAGATGCTTGTCGATGATACAGTGTTGTTGGTGATATGGAAGGTAAACTGCAGAGACTGGTAAAACAGTTTGAAAGCATGTTTAAAAGTGTTGAAAGTGAATGTAAGCAAGGGGAAGGTAATAAGGGTATATGGGAGAGAGAGAGAGAGAGAGAGAGAGAGAGAGAGAGAGAGAGAGAGAGAGAGAGAGAAGAGCTTGTGTGCTCAAGGAGTAAGAGAGAGATAGAGACTTCCAGAGAGAAACCATGTCTAAGTTTTTACATATAAGCTCAAGTACTGACGTCGTAATTCATATAATGGATGAAACTGTATGACGTAGCCAAGGTTGTTCACTCTTTCAGATGTCTTCGAGATGTTTATGGGATTCACAGGGTTAATAAGATTATCCTTCCTCTTACCTCTCTGGCGCTCTGTTTTGGTATGCATCACTGATCATCAGATTACCAGCTCATAGAACGCAAATACCACTTTCGAAACCGACTCAGCTGGCGCCATGCCAAAGAAACCCCCTGATTAAGTCTGTCGACAGAGTTTCCTTATCAACCTAATGAGCTACCTGTAATTACGATTCACCTAATTACCTGTAATTACGGGAGACTCTCAGATTAGGTGTTCCGTAAGGTCACGGATGCAGCAGCAAACTACGTCGATTCATTCCAATCGCTCGAGATCCTTATTGCGGAGGCGATAATTTAGGCAATGTGTTCGTGGTCCCGTTTCGATATACGAGTTTGGTAACGCGGCTTCCTTATTCTATTGGGTCTGCTTATGTAAACAATAACAAAGAAATCATCTCTCAGCGTGGGTTCTCATCATGCAGATACAGTTACCATAGCTTTACTTTTGCAATGTTTTATCCGTATGTACAGGTTACGAATGTATTTTGTTATGTATAGGTCTTTGTATATGCTTGATCCAAGTTCGTAACTTGTAATTCCCCTATGACGACTCAGAGCTTACTCTAACACACACACACATACATACATACATACATACATACATACATACATACATACATACATACATGTGTGTGTGTTTGTGTGCTGCAGACAGATTGGAACTGAAATTCAGAGCTTTCAGTTTTTGTTACCTTGGTGTCAGTCATTATTGAAATGCTGCAAGCTTTAAGGCAAGTAAATCTGTATAACCTTCCTTTATAAAAATTCATACCACGAGTGTTTTGCTGGAGCAAACATCCTTTATCATGCAAAAACGTGATGTCAACAGATATGTATTTTCAGGATCTGTGAGGAAAGGAAATATATATATATATATTCTCTATATATATATATATATATATATATATATATATTTATATAAACAGATAAAATATATAACATTATATATATATATATATATATATATATCATAATATGTCAAATATTGTCATTTTTATTTTGCTTCCTGGCTGTGTAAATGAAGAATTCATCTGAGACAACACACACACACACACACAAATGAACCACAAACCATATATATATATATATATATATATATATGATATATAAATATATATATATATTTTTCAACTATATGTAGCAATAACTTTATCACACCGTGATTTATATACAATCAAAGACTTTCTTGGTCTAAGCTAGCAAATGTCTTTTGACTCCTGAATATCAAATTCACCAAGATTCTCACTCAGGAATATCTCCGAAGGAGAATTATCCAGTTTCTTTTAACAAAGGATTTATCTTAAATGTATTTAGCTATAAACGTGAAATGGAACACGCATTCCAATTCATTCATGACTTATATAAATTCTTGATGGCGTATCTGGTAACGTCCACTGGCTGTAGTCGCTGAATAGTCTGAAAATGTCATGTAAAATGAAAAATAGTTCGTGTCCCGATGGGTTCCAATTCATTTATCACTTATATGAATTCCCCACCCAGTTCATGTGATAATTCTCCTTCAGACAGATATTCCTGAATTCAGGTCTTTCAATTTGATATTACCTTGTGTCAGTCATTTTGAAATAGCTTCATGATTCTGTATAATATATGTATAAATTGATATGAATAATTGCACATCCACCATGTCAACATGACTATATATATATATATATATATATATATATATATATATATATGTATATATAATATGATTTACATTATTTATATAAACTGTATAATTCATATATATATATATATATATATATATATATATATATATATATATATATATATATATATATATATATATATATATATATATATTGCATATACAGTCTTCTTCTTCTTCTTTTAACGTGCTGCTTATATATATATATATATATATATATATATATATATATATATATATATATATATATATATACATACATTATATATATATATATGAATTATATATGTGTGTGTGTGTGTGTGTGTGTGCAGTGACAAATATACACAGGATCTCGATTCTCATAAAGCTGACCAGAAATTTGCATAATTTTCTTTTATAGCCCAAAGATGGTGGCAGCTTGCGCTTTTTACTCCTGGGGTGATTCATTTTACGAATAAGGAAGGAAGTGTTAGATATACGTATTAAATTGATATTGTTGCTTTATGTTTTGATATTATTTTATCTACTGAAACTATCGATAAAATACTGGATGTGAATTTGCTCTTCAGATACAAACGAAGTTCATTTACTTGTAATATGGAAAATATGTTCTTCATGTTGACTAAGTGTTTGGTCCGCCGTGATAATAGTCTTTCCCGTCAGACGTACGTGAGATCCTCATTGAGAGAGCATCTTTTATTTTGTATTGACCCCAATAAATGGAGCATTCACTGCATGTTAAAATATGCATAAGGGAAGGATTCATACAGTAGTAACTTCTTGCAGCTGAAACTCACTGTTCAGAATGCGTTGGGACCTTTGGAAATGGACGTGGTATTTAATAGCGACGAGATTTAAGAAACGTTCTTAGTACCTTTAATCGTCGTCCTTTTTATACTACCAGAAAACAAAGAGGGAGAGACTGTTTCGAGTAGATTTACATTCATGACACTGGCAGTAATTTTAGTATGCATTTTAACTGATGAGTAATGGGGGCCTGTTTGATCTAACAATGACAACCTTTGCTGAGGCATTGCTATTAAAGACAGAGAGAGTACACAGAGGACTTTTATTTAAGAGATTATGGCTTTAAAGTGTTTCAGACATAGGCAGTAACTGGTACATGTTATAAGTATTCTGTGATTTATAGTTAGAAGAAAGCTAGTAAAAATCAGATTTGAATACTGAATTTCTTCCATTTCCTTCGAAATCTGTTTTCAGCAGTGGGTCCCTGGCATCCGCAAGGGTTGAAAAATATTTCCCACTTTCCCTTTACCCATAGGCATGATTATCATTTCCCTTCACAGTTTGCCATTTAACATTATAACCTGTTTGTTGTAGTACATCTTCATTTGCTGTGACCGTAGTTTTATCTCGTAATAGTGAGTTATTCTCTCTTGTATTTTGCGTGGGTGCACTTATTTTTTCATTACATGACCTAGTGTTTTCCAGAGCGAATTCTTTGTTCTTGGCAGTGGTATGGATGCAATATGTCCTCTTTGTGTCCATAGTCTCTTGCAAGTCTGTCAATTACATAATCAGCAGAGTATTAAGTAGCAGTTATTTAGGTTATCTCACAGATTAAAGCCCTTATTTTTTAACAAGTCTTCATTTTTTTTCATAGACTATGTCGGGGTTTATCGATCCGCACCTTATGATGCAATGCGTTATTCGCCACATTGATGGAAGGTGGCCTGATATTAAGAAGAACGTTCAGTTCATCGGTTTTTGAAAATCGATGTTGATGAAGATGTGGCCCTTGAAGAGAATAAACCTCAATTTCTCAGTGGCTTAAGCACCTCAGCCATCTTTTCTTGATTTATCTTGTTATAAAGATGAATCTTTGCATAGTGAGTGGTTAGTAAGATAACTGCTCAGTGACCCCCACAAAAGGAACGGGCTGATGGATAATGATGAGAAGCGGAAGAGAAAATAGAGGGAAGTTGTTACTGGGGAGGAAATGTCAAAATATGGCTATAAATAAAGTTAAAACAGGTGGTCAGATAAGACAGAAGTGAGGTTAGCAAACAACTATTGCTGTAGCCAGAAAAGGAATCACCAGGGTCGTTGATATCATTATCATCGTCGTCATATCTGTTTTTTTGCGTCTGATTTTCTATTCTTGGGTTTAGATGGTGTCGTGTACCCTTTGTGCCAGAAATATAAAACTTTAATGCAGCTACAGTTATGGAGCTTCAAAAGTTCTATGTCCGATTCTAACTGTTATCCTTATCCTGTAACATGTAAAGAATCTAATTTGTATTTCGGAGTATAACGAAAAAATAATATTTTAAGCGCACGTCGACACACTCTTGACCTTATTCTGCACCAGATTTTCGAAGATTTAAAGACACGAAAGATTGTCAGAAATCCGGATTTATGTCCTCCTCTCGTTGCCCGAGTTGATCCAAATGTAATGAACTTTGTATGCATTACAAGAGTAGCTGTTATTTATAAAACGGAATTTTCTTTGTATTTATGTTGCACTGTATGTAGATTGTTTGGTGTCTGATAGTAAAAGGCAACAGATCTCCCACTCCTTTGTTTCATATATATATATATATATATATATATATATATATATATATATATATATATATATATATATATATATATATATATATATATATATATATATATATATATATATATGTGTGTGTGTGTGTGTGTGTGTGTGTGTGTGTATATATGTGTGTGTGTGTATAATATATATGTGTGTATAAATAGAGCATTTGGTCACAAAAAATTAATTTATATATATATTTACATATATAATTGTATGTGTGGTGTAAATGTTTGCTTAAGTTTGTTGGTAGGTGAGTCACATATAGTCATTCATAAAAATAATTAGAGGATCAAATATCTGCAGCTGTGTGAGATAATGCCGAAAATTAATTGCCGGGTTATGTACAAGATTAAAGTTTTCCTCGTATTGCAATGAAAAATAAATCCATTTTTTCGTGAATGAAATTATAATGTCAATATAACCCTCCAATGTAGAAAGGTAAAATGAACTAAAATTAAAAAGTAAATTAATATTTGTACTTTTTTGTTTAGTTTTGATATTTGGAAACAGAAATAACTATGAATTTCCCATCGTGAAAAGGAAATGATATTTAAATATTTTACTCTAATAGTAAGTTAGTAGATAGAATTAAAACAAATGCAAGTTGGTGAATGAATTCCATAGACAATATTTGGTTGTTATTTTTATGCGTTATTGTTGTTTTAACACCTTAGTCGTAGATGCATTTGTAAGCTTGTTTTGGCGTTTTTTTTAATTGGGCTCAGCTGCCGTTTTGGTATAAAAGGACTGAGAAATGTTTCCTAATAACACAATATATATATATATATATATATATATATATATATATATATATATATATATATATATATATATATATATATATATATGCATATATATATATATATATATATATATATATATATATATATATATATATCTGTTTACCAAAGGTAACTCGATGTATCTTTCTGTCTTTGCGGTACTTACATGGTCATATTGTATATTAATGAATGTATGGCGATATCTGTTGTTGTTACTTACGAATGCAGTATTTATGATGCGCCTATGACGAGAATATGGAAAGAACCGTATAGATGCAATACGGGCGTAGATTTGACTGGCTGTCTGTTACTGAGGAGCAGACGTGTTCTGTATTTATTACATTTCGTTAATGAGTGTTTGTCACACTTATCAGGGAATGTTAAGGGTTTTTTTATTTAAAAGCTGGGACATCGTAGGACGGGCTTGTGCCAAAAATGATTTATTTGTGCTGTAGCTAAAGGATATTTAGATTCGACAGATATGTTTACGTATGAGCTAAGATATATTCTCATGCTCAGTACCACTGTAGGTTAGCTCCGAGTTTACTCCCTTCGCGATAGTAGGCATTCGAATTCCATCCGAGAAGGGTGAGTTTCTTAATTATTTCCATTTTAGGTTTGAAGACTTACAGCAGAAGGCTTTGTAAGTATACGATAGGATTATGCATACAAACAGGCATATATACATAATACATACAGTACTCACTCATCATCGTGGAGATGGGTTGATTTCCATTGTTAGTTTAGGCCCTGCTTCTGCTCGAACTTGTGTGGCCGAGTTGAAGTCGATCATTAGCTCTCTCGATTGCTGAGTGAGTAAATCTGCTGTAATCCTAGGACCATGCTGGAAAGGCCGAGGTTCGAATCCGAACCAGGTTAGGTGGACATATCGTGTAAAAATCCCGTTATTCTCAAAGCATTGTAAAATCGATATTAATAAGTTATTCGTGGCTTAATATTTGAAAGTACAGCGTGGAAATATGATGAGGAAGATTAGTGACAAACCACCATCATATATACAGTATATATATATATATATATATATATATATATATATATATATATATATATATATATAATATATATATATATATATATATATATATATATATATATATATATATATATATATATATATATATATATATATATTATAAACACACATTTGTGTGTGTCTGTCTGTCTGTCCATAGCTATTTTACACAGAGCATTATTCCGTAGAGGGTGGCTCGGTTCTCAGCAGATGCTAGCCCATTGCCAAGGCCGACTCTATATTAAAGCTCAAGATAGAATATCTTATTCCACCTTGTCAAGGCCCAGGCCTGGTGGATACGAGAGAATTGTGACGTCATCATATGTGTGTGTATGAAGGTGCAAGTTTTGCCGACTTGCCGTTCAGTCAGCTATGAACCGTCGTAGTGTATGCATCTCCCTAGCTACTCCACTGTTGACACTTTTTCAAAGACTGGATTGCATAGAAGGTAAGAATTTAACATATCAGTCAGTCCAGTGGAGTTATAGTGGAAATGAGACGTTTTTTTGTTTCACTGCCAAATGTTCTGAAATTTCAGTGAAAGATCTGTAACATAACTTATTTGCCTACAAAGCTATCAGCAGCTATTGTATATCCATCGAATAAGCTGACCTTGCCTAGTTAGGGACTGGAGACAATCAGGACATCTTTGTGCAGGTTGTTCTTCATTCTCTTATTCTTTTCCAAAATTTATTTGACCATTTTGGATTTCAGGTTTTAAGGAAAACAAACTAAAGGCAAGTGAGCATCTTATATTTTCAGTATAAAAGACAATAAACCGATATAACTAAATCATTCTCCCATGTAGTTCTCCTCTCTCTCTCTCTCTCTCTCTCTCTCTCTCTCTCTCTCTCCACACATTTATTAATGTCACAGCTTGCGACCAATGTGACTTCTATCCAAATTTAGTATGTTTTATCAAGTTTTTCGGTCTTCTGTCATGTAACTGAACCTTAACCATTTTTCTTCTACTGTCATTGTAATTTCATCATTCACTGAACTGGTTTTATTCCTTCTTACATGTATGCACGCAAACACTTCCAGTTGATTCATAAATTTTTTTATCTTGCATTCGCAGCATGAACTCCTTCTATTTCAGTGTCTTTAACAATATATGTCTCCTCTATTTTCTCTTTCCGTGTCACAGCATAAGGATGACAGTTTTATTGGAGCATAGAAGTTCTGAAGCTCTGTGATTGTAGGCGCTTTAATTTTCTGATTTTTCTGGCGTGAAGAATACAGAACACCATCTCGCCACACGATGGGAAATTTTAGTGTCGAAACATATGTGCTGATGATATCAATGACTCAGGCGGTTGGTTCCTTTTGTGGCTACTGCAATAGTGGTTTGCTAACCTCGCTCCTGTCTTAATTGTATTTAGAGCAATATTTCGAAATTTCTTCTCCGTTTGGAACTTCCCTCTGTTTTCTTTTTTGCTTAAACAAGACAATGGTCAGGGGCAGCGCTAATTTCAGTCATTCCTCTTCTCTTCATTTTATCCATAAGCTTGCTCTTCCATCCACTCTGTACTTTATATATATATATATATATATATATATATATATATATATATATATATATATATATATATATATATATATATATATATATCCCTGCATGCCAAGAATACACGTAACCTGTCACTTGAAGCCACGAATTAACCTCAAAGACAGACGTTAATTAACCAAAGGTCGCCAGTTAAGGGTAATTAACCTTAACAAAGAATATTCAAGGAATAAAGACTTTATGATAAACGTCACCAACTGCGGACGCAGAAAAAATCTCTACTTGTTAAGATGGTATTAAATACAAAAAGACGCAACAGTTCTTCCAAACAATGAACGCTAGGCATAACGAATACCAGAGTATTAAAATGACTTGCTTGCCTAAATCCCGAGACTTACTGGGATAATTCGGCTAACGCTAAACAATATAATAGCTTGGCTTAATCTTAGACTTCGTAATAGCATATACCGTAAGTGGTGGCTGGAGGATGAAACAAAGGAAACGGAAATACAGAAAAGTTATTATTCAATCGACGAAGCTTGAACAAGAATCGGACTTACTTTGAACGTCGAGTCATTTGCGCATACAACGGACACTCGGAAGTCTTGATACTAGCAGTCTTCCCAATTCACTAATTAATATAGACAGAGGAGCAAAAGTGGTGTAAAGGGACAAAGGACACTGTTCCGGCACGCTACACGGCATACTCTCTCGTTCACGGCCTGTCTCTCTCTGACCTCGCTCTGGTTCCCGCAAGGTGACTGGCTGCATCTTTACATGACGCCCAGGCACTCCGACCTTGACAAAGACATCGCCGAATGCGTAGGGTAAAGGGAAAGACAGCTTAAGACCACCATTACTAGAGATTATTGAGTGAAAACCCTCTCTGAGGTTTAGGTCCCTAATGCCATCGACATATTTAGTTTTTGAACTACACAGCCTATTCCTGCCTATGCGAAGACGCCGTCTGTCTCTGCTGTGATTGTTATTTTGAATTGCCTGGCCTACCTGCGGGACAGAGATGTTCTCTGTCGAGGTCAATCTGACTAATATTACTACACATAAATACATCGAGGGCGAACAGCAGTAATATTTATAAAAAAATAAAAAAAAAAAAAAATATATATATATATATATATATATATATATATATATATATATATATATATATATATATATATATATATATATATATATATATATATATATATATATGTGTGTGTGTGTGTGTGTGTGTGTATGGACACAACTCAGAAAACAAATGTGGGTTTTTAATATTTGTTAGAGAGAGAGAGAGAGAGAGAGAGAGAGAGAGAGAGAGAGAGAGAGAGAGAGAGAGAGAGAGATGAAATCTTCACACATTATACTCATTTAAATCAGGTTATTTGAATTTCACTCTGGTCACGTTATTTTGTATTATATCTGCATAACCAACACATATATAATGTATAGGCGACTGTTTCACTCAGTTAAATTATGCACGTCAAAAAAGGTCATTTTCTTACAAATGAAGCTTGCAGCCTCGACAACACAACAGTTTCCGAAGTCATCGTAATGTAAAAAAAATAAAATAAATAACATTTCATTTGTCTAAATTCATTTATAAAATCAAATTGATCATTTAGATGTGTCATATTTTCTGCATGATGTTGGATGGATGCATTTAAAAAAAAAATCGCACATTTTCTGTAGAGGGTTTGTGTCAGAGGAGCTTGTAATAAAAGGTTATGCATTTAAGATGAATCTATGTAGTTTTTCATTCTTATAATAATAATGCTCCATGAAAGAACTAGTTCTTCGTTGGGAGAGCGGTAGAGTTCTCGGCTAGCACTCTGCTAGGCCTGAGTTCAAGTCTCCGGCCGGCCAATGAAGAATTAGAGGAATTTATTTCTGGTGATAGAAATTCATTTCTCGCTATAATGTGGTTCGGATTCCACAGTAAACTGTAGGTCCCGTTGCTAGGTAACCAATTGGTTCTTAGCCACGTAAAATAAATCTAATCCTTCGGGCCAGCCTTCTCTAGGAGAGCTGTTAATCAGCTCAGTGGTCTGGTTAAACTAGGGTGTACTTACTTTTTCACGAAAGAGCTGAGAAGTGATATTTTTTCAATGTGCATTATTCAGATTGAACCAACAATTATGTTGTCCAAGGCTAAAAGCCTTAAAAGGCTTCCATGGAACATCTGGACAGTATGTGAAAAAAATAGAGCTTTGCAACAAATAAAGATAAGCTATCAAAATATTAGTTGTTTTGCTTACAGAGTAGTGCAAGCCACAAGGTAATGTGCAAGGTGCTATGAAGCACTATGACAGTAATGTATCAGTAATGTTGCCATGAAAGCAGTTCCCTAGTTTTACAGAAGAGGGAATAAAAGACAACTCAAACTAGAAAGTATGACAGACTAACTCCTCTAGAGTTTGTGGATAGTGATGATGCAAGTAGAACGCAATAGCCTTTGGGATACAGGTAATGAAGGGGTTAATTAAGTTCCCTGATAAAATGAGCTGCTGGAAGCGGGTCAAAACGGGTACCATCCGAAAATGGTCTAAATCAAAATTACCAGGGTTTTTAGAAAGGAATCCATCATTTTGTGAAATTTTGGCCATGGGTGGTTGAAGACTCAAAATTTGGCATAAACATTAGATAAAATTTCGTCAGTATGCCCCCTAGACGAGCAAAAGTTTTTGCAATGCTGAGGTTAATGGAAAATTTATATCGTCTAGAACCACCCAGAAAATAAAGATCCTGGGAAGCTGTTGACATCCACACAATTGAGCAATATTCCAGTAATAGCCAAACAAAAATTCTGCAGCACGGACTATTCATATCATTATCTCTGTATATACTGGAAGCCTTACAAACAACACCTAATTTTATGATGGTCTTAGATGTTTTAATTTTGAATGCTATAAAAACAAAAAGTTTGGAGGTGAAGGTGACACCAGCCATTGTCAAGAATTCAGAATGTTCAAGCACAGTGCTACCTAAGAAAAGCAAAGTTCCTATTCTTGGCTTGGATAGTGTTTTTGGTTTGTCACTGTTCATTTTTAGTAATAGGCTTCATCCCTCAATTAGTAATATTTATAATTTCCCCCTGTTCAGACGTTACATCTATATCAGTAACTTTGACTCCTCGCGTGCAGCATGCCTCAGTTGCAGCACTTCGCAAGAGGTTATTCTTTCTTTATCATTTTCTGGTCAAGACTGATACTTGCCGAAGGATGCCAGTATAAAGCGTTTTCGCTATTATTTCTGATCATGAGACTTATTATTATTATTATTATTATTATTATTATTATTATTATTATTAGTGTTATTATTATTGCTGCCGTTGTACTGTTTCAAAATTATTCTTGTGATTTGCCATTAACTGATCTCTCTCTCTCTCTCTCTCTCTCTCTCTCTCTCTCTCTCTCTCTCTCTCTCCATATATATATGATATATGATATATATGTATATATGACCTATACTAAATGTATTTGTTTTTGTTATGCTTTTGATATGAAATGAGACACAAAAATAGTGCCAATGTACACAAATCATATGTTGAGGAAAGCTGGAATAACATCGGTTGAGTACATGGAAATCAAATCTTTTTCGTCCCAGGGCTGTACTGAAGAAATGATAGTATATTACACTCAACATCTCAGTAGGCCAAGAGGCAATATTTGAAGTTTTATCTGTCACAAGAAAGCCCAACAGCCAACACGAAATAAAAAGTTACATGTGACTTTGAAGTAAGCAAAACTACAACCATCAAGAGACAAAACTTGCCGGAGAAAAGGAGTGTAAACAGGAAGTTAGTGACCTCTAGTGACGTGAGTCACAAGGAACAGCAAAACATCAGACTGCGCTAGAAACTAAACCGTCCAAAAATCATATGAAATTATTTATACATGAGAGGGAAAATCGACAAACATGTAACAATATTTGAAAGTTTTATATATTTATATATATATATATATATATATATATATATATATATATATATATATATATATATATGTATATTATATATATATATATATATAATATATATATATATATATATATATTATATATATATATATATATATATATATATATTTATATATATATATATATATATATATATATATATATATATATATATATATATATATATATATATACAGTGTATATTATATGTATGTACTTCTTCACATTTTTTAGATAAACTTTTCACTACAAAGGTCTGAAATCCGAGTGAAGAAATTCTGGCGCCAGTGGCAGGATTCGAACCTGCATGAATCACTCCTTCAGTCAACAGAGCAATATGGGTTCAAGGGACTATAATGTGCCTAATAATGACTTCCTCGCCCAGTTAGAGCCCGGGAAGTTTCCTAAGTGTGGCGAACTTGCAACCGGGTACACCACTCTTTGCGTTTTCTTGAGATGTTTTATTTCTAAATTATGAATAGCAAATTCATTCGTATCCAGAGTGCGTATAAAACATACGTTACGGCACCTTCGGGATATTATTCATGACTATCGGCGTTTCTTTGTTATTCGCAGTGGGATTGTTGTTTGGAAACTACCATAATGTGTAATTCATGCGGTGATGTAAAATTCAGGAACTTTTGTTGAAACCTCAAACATTCCCCTGACTTTTAGTGATCGTAGTTGAATTTGTTAAGTAAGATTTGGTTCACTCGTAATCTGAAGTTTTAATGAAATAAAAATAAATTAATTTGAATTTCATAACTTGAATTCAGGTACGGTTCAATAAATTGTAATAGCACTCTTTAATTAATTTTTTATTATTATTATTATTATTATTATTATTATTATTATTATTATTATTATTATTATTATTATTTATTTTTTTTTTTTTTTTTGTCTATCACAGTCATCCTATTCGACTAGGTGGTTTTTATAGTGTGGGGTTGCAGGTTGCTTCCTGCTTCTAGTAGCACACTTTTCTGCATGAGTCCTGCATCTAGTTTTTCCAGATTCCTTTTCAGGGATCTTGGGATCGTGCCTAGTGTTCCTATGATTATGAGTTCAATTTCCACTGGCATAATCCATATCCTTCTTATTTCGATTTTCAGATCTTGGTACTTGCCAATTTTTTCTCTTTCCTTCTCATCTACTCTGGTGTCCCATGGTATTGCGACATCAGTGAGTAATAATTTCTTCTTGATTTTGTCAATCAACGTCACGTCTGGTCTATTGGCACGTTTCACGCTATCTGTTCTGATACCTTTGTCCCAGAGGAACTTTGCCTGATCGTTTTCCATCACTCCCTCAGGTTGGTGTTCGTTTCACTCATTACTGCAAGCTAGCTGGTGTTTCTTGCACGGGCTTCAGTGGAGGGCTTTTGCTACTGAATCATGCCTCTTTTTATTATTGTTATTATTATTATTATTATTATTATTATTATTATTATTATTATTCAGAATATGAACCCTATTCACATGGAACAAGCCCACAGGGGCCATTGACTTGAAAGTCAAGCTTCCAAAGAATATGGTGTTCATTAGGAAGAAATAAGAGGAGGTAAAGGGAAATACAAAAAGAAGAGATCTCACTTATTAAAAAGAAATAAATAGATTAATAAATAGATAAAAATGTATTTAGATACAAGGAAAATAGTGTTAGGGTAATAATGCATTGCATTATTCATACTGATTTATTCTTACTGTCGAATATTCTGTTAACACACAGAGGAGTTTCGAATGAACACTTTCGAGATCCTGCTCGAAAAAAGGGGCTGTATTTTGAAGGAGTAAGTCCAATTCAAGCGCCTAAATTCACCACGTGAAGGCTTATTCACAATCGGCGGAATAAACTGTGAGCACAGTCGCCATGCGACAAGAATGATTTAAATGAGGGGTGAATGATGCATAACCTTTCTGTCCCTTTCTTACCCCTCCCCTTAATCCCCTACACCCCCTCTAGCGTTTGACCTTTAATAAAAAGATCTC
>NC_089754.1:20502671-20540171 GCF_040412425.1 Macrobrachium rosenbergii | reverse complement strand
TTGAAACTATCACAAGTTCCGAATTGGAGGACATTCTGACTCTCTCTCCCTCTCTCTCTCTCTCTCTCTCTCTCTCTCTCTCTCTCTCTCTCTCTCTCTCTCTCTCTCTCGTGTGATATTTCTATTAAAGAGCTAAAGCAATGTAAGATAATAGATTTTAATCAAACGATCTACTTTGAAAAGGATTCTCTGTCTTTTTTTTTTTTACAATAGTTGACTCTCTCTCTCTCTCTCTCTCTCTCTCTCTCTCTCTCTCTCTCTCTCTCTCTCTCTCTCTCTCTCTCTCTCTCTCTCATGTGGTATTCTTATTACGATACTGAAGCTATATAAGATCATAGATTTTAATCAAATGATCTGCCTTGAAAAAGTTTCCCATAGTCTTTTTGACAGCAAATTACCCTCTCTCTCTCTCTCTCTCTCTCTCTCTCTCTCTCTCTCTCTCTCTCTCTCTCTCTCTCTCTCTCTCTCTCTCTCTCTCTAATGTGGTATTTATATTACCGTTCTGAAACTGTATAAAGTAAATATATATATATATATATATATATATATATATATATATATATATATATATATATATATAATGTTTTATATATATATATATATATATATATAGATAGATATATGTATATATATAAACCAATACGTCATTTCCATTATGTTGGTGTGGCCCTCTAAGGTGTCAGCCTTCCAGTGCACAGCAAGGCTATCGGAATGATGTCACTAATTCCTCCTCGAACCTCGTTGCGACCCACAATTGTCGGAAACCGCCAAGTGTATAATTTGCGGCTTTGATCATCAAAGGCTCAATAGATATATTTGTGTATATATATATATATATATATATATATATATATATATATATATATATATATATATATATATATATATATATATATATATATATAGTTACATACACATACATAGCCAAAATTAGCAGGAGGCCACTCGGCAGAGTCACACTGGGCAGATGAGGGCGGGCAGGAACACACAGGAATTTGACATTTTGACAGTTTATTCCAACGTTTCGCAATACGTTATTACATCTTCAGGGAATTGTACAATAGATATAAATAAAATGTTGTGGTTTACAGGTATACTTGTCCCAGTGTGATATGGGAAATTATGTGGGATCCACGAAGCGTCTACTTAAGGTACGAGTCGACTTTCATAGGGGGGTTAGTCACAGAACGGGATGTCGCCTGTCCAACCCAGAAGCATCTAATATAAGAAATCATTCTTTAAAATGGAAACTAGCATTGAATACAAAGATTTTTCTATAGTTGGGCAGGTCAGCAACTCAAAAGACTTGTTTATTTTAGAGACGTTGAAAATAAAACTTGTTCCCATTTTAAATACTCAGTCCTCAATTGTTCAACTTTTTTAAATCTTGACTTTGATGTTGTTCTTAACGCTTCATATTGTTTTCTTTTCATTTCTGCTTTTAGTTTTACTCTAGACTTTGCTCTGGCAGGTTAGTTCCTCTCTTCCTCTTATTATTTGTTTAATTTTTTTAATGGAAACCTTTGAATAAACCTTGTTTAATTTCTTAAATGTAACTTATTGTGCTTTAATGTAACTTACTGTGTGTTTTAAGTATAATTTCCTGTTAAGTTGACTTATAGATAACTATTAATTTTAATTTTGTAAATTTTAAAAATTTTTATAAAACATTTTATTTATATCTATCGTAGAATTCCCTGAGGATGCAATAACGTATTGCGAAACTGTCAAAATGTCGAATTCCTGTGTGTTCCTGCCCGTCTTCATCTGACTAATACACACACACACACACACACGTATATATATATACATATATATATATATATATATATATATATATATATATATATATATATATATATATATATATATATATATATATATATATATATATATATATATATATATATATATATTTATATATATATGTATGTATTAGTGACGTAAAGAACATTAGAATATGCTTTTAAAAAGTTAAATAAAACAAAATACACTTAAATACAACGAAAGGTACCACACCAATGAGTACCAAAGGAGAAAGGGAACCTTGGGGTCCAACGAGAACTCACGGCAGGTACAGATGTGGGACAGAAGACCGGGAGTTTTAACTGGGGACCAATCTGTTTAATAAACAAGAATTCAATAGCGGCTGAAAATTGGTCGTTTGAGGCTCTATCCGATACGGAAAGTGCCTTTGTTCGTCACTCAACTTCTTCTACGTTGATAGTTGTGTCTTGGCGCCTTATATTTGGTCTACTTTTTTCACTTTTAGTTTTTTTGTATATTTTAAGATGTGTGTGTGTGTTCTTTTTGTCTGAGTCTCTTGATTATATATTATATTTTTAGCCGTGAAAGTGAAATAACTGTAGTCCAGAAACGTTAGTAATTTTTAAAAAATACACCTGATCGTTATGTTAAGCCACAAATATGGTACTGTGGCTTAATGAATTTGATTATAAAGAATCATGCGTCCGCATTTGACAAAATTCATATATGCATACACCAATGCACACACATACACTTATATACATATAAATACACACACACATATATATAATATATATATTATTGCTTTCATCATTACTTTTTAAAAGTCTTCATTTTTATATCAATTACTTACGTTCTTGTTGCATACAGCCATTTTGCTGGCTTACATTGAAAAGGAAATATATTCCGCGTCACATTAGTGGCAATACACATTTTTGTAAACCTACCTGGCGTAGCTTGCACACTTACGCCCTACATTGCAGCAGACCCTTAAATCAGTCTGGTAGTTGACTGGATGTTTGCATTTTCGAAGGGTCCAACGCGTTTGTCCTCAGATCCATTATTTCGTCTGTGCTTCCAAAATATCTTGGCTAGACATTTCAGACTGTGAAATATTGTGAGACTGTGAAATTCTAATAGATTGGGCGTCTTTTCACGAAAGCCCTTTTCTTAATCATAATATGAAAGTTAATCAAATTATCTTACGGTGTATATTTAATAAGATTGTGATAAAATGGTAAAAGACTTTCAGGGCCCGTGTTAATTTTATGCGATTTGAACATGTTTCCTCAGCTTATAAGCATGCAAGTCATAAAATTTCACTGATGAAAGGTTAGCTAGTTTTATCTAACTAAATTTATTCCAAAATGCGTCTGACACTGCCATAAGAAAACGGGAAATTTTGCTTGAAGCTGCTCAGGCTATGGATTAGCAACCTGGATTTTTTTTTAAGTCGTATAGCAGTGTTGATGAACTGTGGTAGTGAAATCATCATTCCAGATTTTATCGTAATTTTTTTTTGTACAAATTCTCATTTTAAGAATAAGAGAAAAGTCAGTTTCAAGTTAAATATCTTGATCTGCTTCTTGAACAATTTATAAAGTTTAGACTGTGATGAAATATAGCAATCATATCAAGAACTTTATATAAATTTATTTTCTGAATCAACTCATTTCTGCATAATTTTCATTCTATAGCCAGCAAACCAAATATTTTTACACACTTTTGACCTTACTGCCATTCACAGAATGGACATCAGAAGTCATTATTTTATGTAGGACTTAGGTCAAAGGATACTGACCCCTCCTACGGAAGAAGCAATAAATCCCCAAGTATATATCCTTCTTCCTGGTCTTTAAAATACAGCAATGTGATTGTGTCATACATAAGTGCTCTCAGAATATATAAACTAAATGTTTATCACCATTAACAGAAATATGCGTTTCATCTTTCAGCATGTCGTATGCATTAGACCCAATTTTCATCACATTTAGGATATCATTTCAGATTCCCTTTGTCATTATTTTCTTCTATATGATGCTATGTTGCGCAGCCCAACCTGCGAGATATGGAATGGGTTTCCGTGTCGAGCTAATATCTTTTGGTAAATTAGCTCTCATCTACTAGTGTAGGCTTTTCTTCTGATTTTTTTTTACCTCTCCTAACCACAGACTTACAGCAGTTGACACTAAGGTAATGACTGTATCCAAACCTTACAATATCCCTAACAGTTCACTGCAAATTTGGTTACTATTGAGAGAAAACTGTTTGATAAGTGTAGCTTACTGACTAAAAGCGGATTTTCTTTCTTATTTGGCTGTGGAGCTGTCACTTGTAACTCTCCCAGTGTACTGAATATATCCGAGTGCTTCTGAGATGAGTTACGTGCAGAGGAGGCAGCTAGTTGTGATACGTACATTGCTTCCAATAGAATTTGCATTCCTGGAGTGATCCAGCTTGGTCTGTACTAGATAAAACATTCTCAACTGCGTTGCTACTGAACAAAGTTGTATCTGCGCTTTATCTATTAGATGTTTATCAGAAGTCCCTAAAGCAGCTGTTGCCATATGAAACAGTCCCACTCATAAACAAGTGTTTAACTTAATCTAGCCTTAAGATTTGAATTAACTGAGGTTTCTTATGTGACCTCCGTTAGACCTGATTACTTAACTAACTTTGTTAAAACTGTTTAAGAGGTTGGCGATTGTTCAAGTTCCATAGATGGTTTCTGCATTCAAGTCATGAATGGGAGTATTTTTCTGCTATTATGTCTGACAGTGGCGGCCTTAGAAGAAGTACAAAGGACCCTAAGTGCTCTTTAATGTACATAGAAAGTATAACTAAGTACTAGTAATTTTTTAAAATTCACAAATATAATGTAATGTAAAATTGTATCTTACTCTACAGCATAGCAAACAACCATAATTCATAATAAAAATCGAACATTTGTGTCCCATCTCTGGAGTGGTCATGCAGTTGAATTACCGCCACTTAAAACAAAAAACAAGATTCATCAACAAGTGTGCCTTTAAATGATGTGATTATGGATTACGTTACTCAGGTAACATTTTGTTACCCTCTAATTCTGAAACTCCGTCGTACCTTACTCAGTCAGCGTATAATTGTCGAAATTGCTTAGTTCTTCTTGACCTTTGCTGGACGGCAAAGGTCATCAGTAATGGATCAATTGTGTATCTGAAAAGAAAAACATTTTCTCTTTGAAAATATGTATGTTGCGCTTAAGTATCTTAGGAACATAGTATGCATTTAGAAATTGCCTAAGTACGTACCACACATCCTTTGTTATTTCTTGAAATAAATGGAAGTAAAATTAACTCTCATGTGACATATTACAAAAGTTTTACTCAGTAATGAAAGCATAATATGTTGGAATTTTCAAAATCCGAGTAATATTGAGAGACCCATCTTGGACACATTTTTAAACCATGAATAACACGACAATCCACACGCACCCAGACAGTATAATTCTCAGAAGCTGGCATTCAGTCTTTAATGATTCCGAAGAGAAACGCCTTTGTCCTCCCGAGCATGCAAACAAGTCTTCCAACCCTTAGACTTTAATTTCAAGGTGGCGTCGCATTTAGTATCTGACAGACATTATCACGTTATATCGTTTATAGATGCGGGCATACCTCATCCAGAAAATAACAGTGACCCTGGTAGAGGTATTGCATGATGAAGGTTTTCAGTCGTATTTTTATGATCCAGACTTGTTACACTAAATGGATTATTATGTATTGAAAGAGCAGCGAAGTCCGTCGTGGACTGAAGAACAGTCCAGCAAAATGTGTTTTGCAAAAAAGCCATTAGATGCCATTTAATGAAACTGTAAGTAAATCCGCGTGAACGTTTGAAGATTCCGTTACTTTATAAAAACTACCGATCAGGATTTCACGATTGAGAATGCAGATTTTTGTGAAAGTAGTTATATATATATATATATATATATATATATATATATATATATATATATATATATATATATATATATTATATATATATATATATATATATATATATATGTGTGTGTGTGTGTGTGTGTGTGTGTGTGTGTGTGTGTATATAGCTTGTATATATATGTGTGTTTATATATATATATATATATATATATATATATATATATATATATATATATATATATATATATATATATATATATATATATATATATTACCATGACTCGTGTTTCTGTAATGCATTACAGAAATTTTTCTCAATAGTCAGTATACAGGTAAAGATGTAGATCGTATATTAGCAAGGCTTATATTGTATATTAGCTAACAGCCTTCTCTCGCTCTCTTAGCGATTAATGATAGAGGTGTCTTGAATGTCTAATTTTTGATCAGTCATTGGATACAAGTTGTAACTGTGACGCGTATTAAATAGATTACCGTATTGCGTTTAGATGCATGCGTTAGTAAGTTACTGATGAATAACACGTCAAATAACTGATAATGAATGGTATATTTATGAATGAATAGAGAGAGAGAGAGAGAGAGAGAGAGAGAGAGAGAGAGAGAGAGAGAGAGAGAGAGAGGTTTTATTAATACAGCTAGTATGGATATTTAAAATTGGTTCCTTTTTTTTCATAAATATTACATTATTAAACCTCCTTTGCCCTAGCCTCAGTATGCGTGATTGATTGCTAACATTTCAAGGCGTCGTTTGCAAACGGCAGTGATAATTTAGTAGTAGCTATCACTGTACGCGTAGTTAATCAATCTTTCCCATTTACTACCGATTTCTAGTTTCGTTCTCGTCCCGAAATCGCATTACGCGGAGGCATTCCCTTTTATCATGCAGTCGGAGTTCGATCTCCACCTCCTGGCAAATCGCCACGACATTGTGAGGACTTTTGTAACTCTTCAAGGGGGAAATCGTCTTAGCCATGCGGCGTCCTGTTTGCTCAAGCTCTTGTGGGGCGGATCCTTCAGCCAGGCACAAAGTCCTCTTGTCTTCCCTTCCTTCTTCTTTTTTCTTCCTCATCTCTCTTGCATTCTCCTCTCCTTTCTTTTCTTCCCTCTTCTTCCTCTCTTTCATTCTCCTCTCCCTTCTTTTCTTCCCTCTTCTTCCTCTTTCATTTTCCACTCCCTTCTTTTCTTCCCTCTTCTTCCTCTCTCATTCTCCTTTCCTCTCTTTTCTTCCTTCTTCTTCCTCTCTTTCATTCTCTTTTCCTCTCTTTTCTTCCTTCTTCCTCTCTTTCATTCTCTCCTCCCTTCTTTTCTTCCCTCTTCTTCCTCTGATTCTCTTCTCCCTTCTATTCTTCCCTCTTCCCTCTTGCTCTCTTTCATTCTTCTTTCTCTTCTTTCATTCCCTCTTCTTCTAGTCCCCATCTTCTCTCGTGTTCTCCTCTTCTTCTCTTCCATCGTCATCTTCTTCTTTTACGATGTCAGTGACCTTGGTATTTGTGACACTAGACACTTTACACTAAATTAATTGTCTCTATATACCTCCCCTCCCATCCTTATCCCTCTTACGACGTTGTTTCCTCTTCATGGTAGAACGATTTCTTGGTCGTTAACACAATTTCCCTCCATTCTTTCCACAATTATACTATCCCAGGAGAGAATTTTTTTTCCACCATTTATCATTCATTTTGGGGCGTAATTTGTAAACAGGGAACGCCAATAACGGATAGCAGGATGGCGGTGGGAAATTACCATCCGATTTCGTAAGTAAGATTGTTTTTGAAATACTGAGAAATGGCAGACTGGTTTGTATGATTATGAGTTATGTGGCATTTCTTCACATTTCTTGGAGACATTTAAACAGGAAAACAAGAAGACCGGAACAAGGAAAATGTCGAAATTAGTGTGAGTCAGGTGTATGAAATCAAAGTATTTCGTCATGGGGGAAACTTGGTAAGTTAAGTCATTCTGATTAGTGTTTTTGATTAGTTGTCTGTTACTGTCAGTAAAGAGATACTTGGATTATTTTTAAAAATTCTAATGTTACAGTAGTCTCTCTCTCTCCCTCTCTTTGTATATCTTACTGGATAGTTTTCAGCATTACCATGATTGCTTGCGTTAAATATAATAGGATGACTCCAGCTGAAAGCAAAACAGCTACTGCCATATTGCTGCCACATTCCTGCTTTAACAGCTGAATAAAAAATGAGCCTCAGCCGTTTTGTTATACTTACTCGGGAGGCTCATCAGCATTGTGTCCACCCCACCCGTGCCCGAACCCCTCAAAGCACTAAGCATCTTTTTCACGTATGATAACCTTTTTTACTGCATTCTCATGACATCTTTTATCTGTTGTTGAGACCTTCCTGGTCTCCTCGCTTCACCTGTTTTTGGGCTCACCTTCTCTTTGGCCCTACCATTATCTGTTATATTTACTCCCACATGTCTATGCGATTCACCCACTGCCATCCTTTCGTTATCTACAGGGGCTTCTTTTCTTAATACTTGGCTTGAAAGTACCTTCATTGCCTTACACTTCCTAACATCACCTTTCAGTAACCTCCTCCTGGAAACACTCAAAGTCTTTTATAATTTCTGCATATTTCCTTTACATCGCAATACTATCATCAACAAACACTAGTTACTCTACATTCCATTCATTATTGTACTCATCATTTTATTACTCCACCTATGAAATATTTAAAAATATGGAGATAAGACTTGTTTCGTTGTATTAGATTCACACATGCCCCAAACCAGTAAGTCTTACGTCTGCATATTCTAAAACCTGATTTGCTTTCATCATAAAACTTTTCATTTGTTTACAGCAGATTACCTTTTGTTCCGTTTATCCTCAGCTCACACCACATTGCAACAATGTGTGTTCCATCGTAAGCTTTCACTAGGGCTGTGTATGACACCTACAGATTGTCCCTTTTTTCTCAAGGACTTTCATACGGCTGTTTCATTAGTGACACTGGATCCACATACTAGCCTCGTAAAAACCCACACCGCTCTTGTCCTGTCAGTCCTTCAGTTAACTTACTTTTTCCATCAAAATCACCTTTTAATTAATAGAGCTGATATGTGAAATGTTCTTGGTTAGTTTGATGTAATCTGTTAACTCGAAGATTGTTGCAACACATGTTGTAATTAACTATTGTCTTTCCATTTTTATTAAATGTCCAGAAATTTCTATGTTGAATTCAGGTTACATGAATATACAACAAGCCGTTTTGTATTTTAAAAGGACTATTAGGTAATTTTTCTCAACCTGGCATTTTCTTTTTATTAGTATCATTATTATTAATTGTTCGTGTCGTATGTAGAATCTATAGAAAATAATTCTTTCACCATTCCTTAAAGGCCGTTACGAATAATCAACTCTCTCTCTCTCTCTCTCTCTCTCTCTCTCTCTCTCTCTCTCTCTCTCTCTCTCTCTCTTTCTCTCTCTCTCTCTCCCTCTCTCTCTCTCTCTCTCTCTCTCTCTCTCTCTCTCTCTCTCTCTCTCTCTCTCTCTCTCTCCACCAAGATCAGTGTTCCGTAAAAGCTGAGGAGTAATGACTCTCTGCTCGCTCTGTGTTACCCCTTCCCCCATTCACCTTTCTTCTCTTATTGGTCCATTTTATTTTGTTTTATTCAATATATTTATTTACTTATTTGGTATTTATCCCATCTGTTTACTTTCGATGATTTTCATATCATTATTACTGTTATTCATCCGTTCTCGTATAAGTGATTCTGATTGATTTTCATGTCATTATTCTTGTTATTCATCCGTTCTCGTATAAGTGATTCTGATTTCGACGTGTTATTAATTTCCAGTTATTTCCACTTCTTACCTATGCTTCCTTATTGTTAATCCTTGCAAGGGTTATTGAATATTTTCCTTTACATTTATCGTTCTGTTATTATCTTTCCATTTTTTCTTATATTGCACATCCGTCGTTTTATTTTCCATTTTATTTCTTTTTTTTAGATTCTGTTATTGCTGACCCTTTCTCTAAGTTTCTCATTTTTAATTGTTGTTCCTTTTATTTAGTGATTGGCTTTTTTTTTTTTTTATTGATAATATTCTTCTCACCTCTTGTTGATTCTCAAGCTTCTCCTTTTGATATATCTTTCAGTTTTCTGTTTTTTTTTTTTGGCTTTTTTTTTAACCTCTTGTTACCAGTCAGCTATTTTTCCCTCGGGTTATTTAAAGATTTTATTTTACTTCTTTCCTCTTATGTTCTTTTGATCTCACATTATTCATCATGTTCATAATGCAATTTTCTGGTGTTTTTGTTTTATACTTTTTTTCACTACCGCTTGTGCCACTCATATGTTAGCGATATTTCTCTTTTCGCATTTGTTCTTGTTTCAATCTTCCTCTTTGCATGAGTATTCCTTTTTATCTTCCTTATTTTGTTCTGATTTTCTTTTACAACTTTACCACTGCTTCTGTTTTTATTTCAACCACCTTTATCATTCCTGTTTTTTCACTTCTCTTTCTTCTTTCTTTCAATCATTTTTGTGAAGGCACATCCCCTTGATATTGATTTGGTGTGACTTTTCCTTTTAAAGGTTTTTTTTCTAGCGTCCTCCACTTTTCTATTGTTCAAATTCATTTTCCCCCCTTCTCTCTCTCTCTCTCTCTCTCTCTCTCTCTCTCTCTCTCTCTCTCTCTCTCTCTCTTCATCTCCCCTTTGTATATAATCGACTTCTTTTTGTCTTGTTTTACCTCTGCTCGACAATCGATCGATATGCGGAACCTCTTAGGTTTGTTACCCTCATTTTCCTTGTTGAACGTAAATGAAAACGGCAGCTTTCTTAACGATCAGGTTTTTCATTAGTACATTTAGTAAATGGCTCTTGCACCTTAAAGGTATTTCAAGTGAGGTGTAATACACTGGGGTGTTGGATTTTACTCTTATAGATTGAATTGCATTGATGTGTTGATATGTAATTGATTTTGTGTATGATAGGCTGATGCTCTCTCTCTCTCTCTCTCTCTCTCTCTCTGTGTGTGTGTGCGCGTGTGCGTGTGTGTGTGTGTGCTTCGCTGTACTCACATCTGAGCGCCTCGAGTACGATCCCGCGACGAGGAAGGAACAATACAAACGCTGTTCTATTAAACCCATTGTGCATCTAGTGGTTGATTAGAAATTTCACCTGGGCGTTAGCCAACTGTTGTGGGTGGCACCTTGGTAGGAAGAGGGAAGAGTAAAATGAGTTATAAAAGTATGTGACCAGTGTTTTGTCCAAATGAATACCATTGTATAATTAGAAATTGGAGGGCTTCATCGAGATAAAATTCTCCCCCCCTCCCCAGCCCCACTCCTACCGCCGGGGGAGACCTTTCATCATGAGTCTCCAGAGTACGGACAACCACAAGACATTCATAATTAATATAAGCATTTCCCTTCGGGGTTTTCCAACAGCGCGGTCGGACAGACGACACGTACCGTTCATGTTCAAGGCGCTCCATCACTCCCATTAATCTTGCACGAAACTTCTTGTTTGTTGGTTAAGAATGCAAACCCTAGTTGCTAGAATTGTTTAGAAAGACGCAGATTGAATTCATACTTGGTCGACCTTTATGAAAGAAAGGCTCAGATTCATTTTGAATGGGTTTTCCTTTGCTTAAATGAAGGGTTACATTTTTCTTATACTCTGCACCAAAATTTGTCAAATTCTCAATTCTGGTAAAAGCTTTGTAAAATTTAAGTAAGACCAATGAACTTGGAAAAAACTGATATCTTTCATTTCTCTTCTACAGTTACGTTTTGTCAAAACGTTTCCTGATGTTTGAAATTTATACTGATTATTTTTTCTAACTGTGAGCACTGCATTTTTCCATTGGCCCGCAGAAATGTGTAAAATAGTTAATGACTATCGTACTGAAAACGTTTTTTGGAGCACGTTTCATCAGAACATTCATCAAGGTTTAGGGTGCTAAGGCTGACAGTGTATCTCACATGGTGCACTGTATGTATCACTAAAGGTTGTTTGTAACATCCCTTTGGCTCCTAACTGCACTCATTTTTTAGCCCTTTGCTTTATCCCGATTGATGCTTCCTTTCATCCATCTCGCTGTCCAACTTCTCTCACCAGTAATTCTAAGTGTAGCTGTGGGGATTTCTCCCAGTTTCACCTTTAGATCCACGACCTTCATCTAATTTATTTTCTTGACCTTTGTCTTGCTGTCCAACCACTCCAACTCTCTCTTTAACTGCCTTGAGCGCTGAATGGCTGAAAGTGCCCACGTTTGGCTTTATAGCCTAAATTTCGTGACACGAGAACATATATCAGATATTTTTTCTTGCCTGTACTAGCGACCCAGTCGTCGGTATTAGAGCAACAGTTTAACACCTGTGGTGAGTTTGCTTCGTTACGTAACATCTATAATGTTATTTTCAATAATGACGAAACAGGTATCAAGTTTAAGTGCTCCATGTCTTAGCAATTTCGCTCGCTATGTTAACTCTGGCTGAGTCTTTTAGGGGCAGTTCAATGTATTATTTTGTTAAATTTTGCAATAATGGGAATTTGAGAGTCAAAGGTTTATTGAAAAGTCTGGGAACACCTATTTAATTCCCTAGTTTCCCTTAAGTATTTAACGATGTCATCGTTTTATTAATGTTGCTGAATAACTGAAGGCCAGTCATGCCAATATTGGTCGATCCTTTGACTGTTTTCTGATTTCTATTTTGTCAGACTCAAAGTAAAAGTCGTTTGGTTCCATTCTTCCTTTTTACAGAAGTAGTGTTTGTCACTTCTTCCCTCCTTGGATTGATAAGACCCTCTCCCCCCTTCCTATTTCTTTGCTCCCCTCAGTGCCATCCAGTCCACTTTATAGTAAGCGAGGACCTTGGGGATACGAGTCATCCGTCTTATGATAATGTTCGTCTTGATGTTATAGATCAGTTGCTCATTCGTGTTTTTCATTTTATACGAAAAGTATTTCGGATTAGTTACATATGTATATATATACATATGTATACACAAACATATATACTTACATACACACATATACACAAATATATATACTTACATATATAAATATATATATACTATATATATATATATATATATATATATATATATATATATATATATATATATATATATATATATATATATATATATATATAGTAGATATGAAGTGAGTATATGAACGTAATGACAAAAGTAGATTTACGGTGTTTTATCTCCTAAATACAAAAATTGATTATGCATCAAAAGCTTCGTCATCTCTGCTACCGTATACCTTCATTCAACAGATTTCTGTAGGCACTGTAGATGAGTCATTTGCCGTCAATTGACCCTTATGAAATTTAGACGATATCGAGAACAAGGACCTCTGACCACAAGTGTTTCAATCTCTCTCTCTCTCTCTCTCTCTCTCTCTCTCTCTCTCTCTCTCTCTCTCTTTGTTGCCGTTCATTGCACCTGTCGTATAAATTCCACAGACCTTCTTTACTTACAATTTTTATTACATTTACCTTAGTCGATAATCATTGACCGATAATGACAACAGAACGTTATTATTTAATAGGCACCAGTATGTCTCTGAAGTAATACAGTGGCGGGGGCAATAAAGCCTTACGATTACGCGCGATGAGAGAGAGAGAGAGAGAGAGAGAGAGAGAGAGAGAGAGAGAGAGAGAGAGAGAGAGAGGTTGGGTTACTTGTCCCTTTAGTATTTTCATTCTCTCTTTGTGCTGACTGCTGGATTTTTTTATACAATCATTTGCCTGATGTCCCGAGGCGATAGGCAGTCTTGGAAAAAGACGTCAGGCGTTTTTGTTTCGTTATGGGTGATCATTGATTCTCTTTTATTACTCCATAAAAACTTGGGTCGTAAATGGATTATCTCACGCATGCATCTCGAAACTTCTTTACATTCGCGGCCGTGCACAGGCGCACGCGCATGCATTGAACCACACAGGCGCACACACATGTATGTATATATTTATATATATATATATATATATATATATATATATATATATATATATATATATAAATTATATATATATATATATATATATACTATATATATATATATATATATATATATATATATATATTTATATATATGTATATACACATATATATACAAACGTATATATATGTATATACATGTATATATATACACATATACATACATACATACATACATACATACATACATACATACATACATACATACATACATACATACTGTATATGTATTTATAAACGTTATCTCTTGACCCCAACAAATGCAAAGGGAAAGCAGGAATATAGGCCAGTGAATGTTAATATAGATAACGAAAGCATGTGAGCTGCTGGTTTGCATGCTCATTTGGGATTAAATATAACACATGTTGGTGGTAAGATGAAAGAGGTGAAACACGGAAGTGTGTCAAAGATTGGGAAAATTTTGAATGTCTATGAATCTATGAACCCCAAGGTGGCAATGTATGGGCGTGAAGTATAAATGTTAATTGGGTATGAAAGAAAAAGGTTGAAGCTGTTGAGGTGAGTTGCATGCTTAGTACATTTAGTTTGAGACGTGACGGTGAGGAATGCGCAGAAGCGTAAATAATAGATATATCAGAGTACTTTGAGGCTGTCTGTTCATGTGGGAAGAACGGAAGAAAATCGGTTTGTTAAAAGAGTGCAGATTTCAGCAGTGATGAGGGGCAGGCGGAGAGAAAGCCCCAGAAATTGTTGTAGTGAGTGCAAGATATAGATCGGTTGCACAGTGTGTGTACGAGTATGTGTAGTGGGATTCGATCCACTGGTGATGAGTGTGTAGGTTTATGAAGGGGTTAATGTTGTGGAAGGTTTTCACCGATTTATCGCGTTTTTTTTTTTTTGCTCACTTGAAACCACCTCCTGTTATGGGAAAGTGCATAATTGTGAAAACCCATGCATTTTATGGAAGGCATATAGTAGGCTTTAGATTAGCAAAGTACGACAGACAACTAATGGATTGATAGAGAGAAGAATACTGTAGGTGTAGAACCAGAGGAAAGCTTGTGGATTAGTTGTATGTTAGAAAAATTAATTCTATGGAAAAACTGAGAATAAAAGGAAAAATCCGATGCGTAGCCTTAAAAAACTTATCATAGGAATTATGAATGCAGAGTTAAAGGGACTGAAATCAGGGGTAAATGTCATGAAAGGCATTTGAATCTTAGAACTATATTCCAAAGCAAAACTCTTGCTTCTGATTATGATCATTGGAGCGTCTCGCAAGTACCATGTCAGAACTGACCATTTTTTTGTATATAAGAAGTCTGTTCAAAAAAGAAAATGTATGTTCTTCAGTAATAGATACATCGGTCACGCTATTCCTTCCCCCACAGGGCCTTTTGCAGTTTCATCGTAACCAGGTAGCTATATTTCAGCATTACACACCGACGTACGAAAATAATAATTATAATAATAATAAAGAGCACTGAACATTCTCTAACGAAGTGTCGACATTATACATTCAGAGAATCCTTTCCAGTGAATAACAGTACCCGGAGCTGGGCCAGCCCTAGGAGAGCTGTTAATCAGCTCAGTGGTCTGGTAAAACTAAGGTATACTTAACTTTTGGACCTATTGCAATACAGAAGCCAATTAATAGGTTAATAGTTGAGCTTCAGTTCGTGAAAGCCAGACCCCAATTTAGAATCCATGCGTCGATGGCTCACATGACAAAGCAAATCACAGGACCCGAAGAGGTACAAGTAATGTTAGAGAGTTTTCTGAACACTGGGGCCACTGTCACAAAGACATGGCACTGAATACTATTAATAAGATATGCAATTTCCTGTTACTCTTAATAATGTTAATAAAATATTGACGAACACACACGTTCCAGGTAACCATAGGAGAAAAAAACCCATTAGGTGATATTGTGAATATAACGCGATGAAATTTATTGTTACTCTTAATATTGTTGATAAATTATTGACGAACATTCACGTTCCAAGTAACCATAGGAGAAAAAACCCATTAGGTGATATTGTGAATATAGCGCGATGAAAATAGTAACATAAATTTCACGCAATAGTCTTTCTATCCTATGATTATTATTGTTATATTATTCTTTTTCTTCGCGGTGTTCGAATGTTAATATGGCGTTGACTACTACTGTTATGATTATTATGACTTTTACCAGTATTGCCATTCGACTGTATCAAAAGGTTTTATTTTAAGTGTTATTATAATAATTTTTTTTATTGTTATTATTCTTTTTTTCTATTTTCTCTGATTTTGATCAAACTCGGTAAGTAGGTACTTTGAACGTGGCTATTTTCCTCGAGTATTTTTTACCTTTATTTGCAACGTTGTCATTCAGTTATAAAGCCAAAATTTCAGCATTTAACTTCAGAAGAGGAAACAACTATATTATTATTACAGTCACCTCTATTACCTTCAGCAAACGAAGTATTTATCAAAGAGTTCTGAATGAGTCATATGCTGCGATGATGACAATTAAGTACAATAACGTTATGTTATGTCACTGTTGACTGGTAGTATCCGATTGTCAGAATAGGTGTGGTTGAAATATAGTTGAAATAGATCATTTTTAGTTGATATTACTTTCATTTTTGGTTACCATGCGCTTATGAAGAACCATGTATTGAGAGTATGAAAGTCGCTTAGTATGAGGAAAAACACCTATGCTCTAAAAGTTATACCAAATGTATTAAATGAATCTGAATTCATGGTCAGGTGGATAACGTGATCTCTTCCTGTTACCGCGGATGCGGGTTCGAATCTTGTTACACGTCAGAATTTCTTTAATTCTTCTCTCTGGATCTCAGGCTTTGTAGTGACAAGCGTATCCAAAAAGTGTGAAGAAATCGAGAAGATGGCGTTGTGGTTGCTACAATTACGTTCCTCAGTCGTATGTTTAACCTTGACTTTAGGTCAGAATAAAAGGTATTGAAGACTTTAGATTGACAATGTTATCTCTGGACCTAAATTTAATCTGGAGCTATATGTCAACAAAACGTGCAACATGATGAACTCATAACTCTTCGATTTCCTAGTATTTCTAGATAAATTTTATAATGAGAACCTTGCAATCCGATCTTGAAAAACTCTTTTTTTGCCCAGGCTTCAGAATAAGGTCATTGAGATATTGAGTTCAACGTTATGAAGCTGAACCACCAGTAAATCAAGAAACAATGAGTTCAGTTTGTTGGGTTTATATATATATATATATATATATATATATATATATATATATATATATATATATATATATATATATACATACATACATACATACATACATACATACATACATACATACATACATACATACATACATACATACATACATACATACATATTCCCTGGGTGTTGGTATGATTTGTAACTTTCAGTGACCAGTCAGAACAGATTAAGTAGGATATGTATTGAAGACGTCTGCATTACACTATCAGCGTGTTTCGCATGGAAAAAGTGCTCCCAGAACCCTACCCTCGCAAGCGAGTGAGTCAGTTTTTGTGATAATATCAGTGTTTTTTTTTTCCTCTCTTTTTTATCAAGTAGGGTATCATGTAAAGATTTGTTTCAGATTAAGTGGTCTTGCGTGTTTGTTTCTTATTGAAGTCGGTGTAGATATTATACCTGTATCCACTGAGAATGTTGTACGCATGTTTTGTTAATAGCGTGATGTAGGGTATATTGGTTTGTCTTAGGGAATAATCTTTGTGCTTACTACATGTTTTGTGGCTGTATATTGTGTGTTTTATAGAGAGAGAGAGAGAGAGAGAGAGAGAGAGAGAGAGAGAGAGAGAGAGAGAGAGAGAGAGAGAGAGAGATGTCGAATACTTTTTTTTTTTGCCAGTGACGATAGCATGCACAGTTTATCCTTGCTATCAGCATTACGACAGTATTCACGTCAACCATTGCGTGATAAGGCAGGACAAAGGAGGGTAAACAAGTATCGTGCTTCTTTGTATGTCGATGATTGTTATCACAACTTATACTTTGAAGAATCCCGACTTCGCTTGACTTTTGTACCGATAGTTGCACACATCATGGTTCCAGACCCCAGTGTCGTTTTTGTTGTGCTTGCGAGCGGAATCCAAGTCTTGAGTCTTAATTAGTCTTTTGCTCTTATTGGTAAGCGTGACGCTTGTACACGGTCAAGAAAGTTCTTCTAGATCGTTCGCTTGGATAACCATTTGTTCATATTGATATAATCTGGATACAACTTCCACTTACTTCGTTAACGTTTCAGCTCACACAGAGAAAGGCTTTAGGTGATTTCTGCTTTTCCAAATATTTATCATAGGAATTGTCAGGAAGTTTCTATCGAAGAGTATAAGATAGACACATTTTTGCAAATGCGTTTACACTTGATTCCACGCACAACAACGCACGGACATTAACGTTAGATTTACTCACGTAGTTCACCTATCGTTAAATGTGCTCAGTGCAAAGGGAAAAAATTAGACAAGGTATTTGTGAAATGTCAAACATGGAGTCAGAGACGCGTTGGAATTTAAACAATAAGAAGATTTTTTTTTTCAGTCATCCAAGGTAGTCTTGATAGGTACAGGATAACAGACTTGAATTGCTACTCTTTCTAGGATAGTACTGATTCCTGGTGCTAAATATTGGGGTGAAATTAAATTCCAATATAACCAGTCGGAAAAGTTAACTTCATTACCCAGCGCTGTTGTTCCTTAACCTTCCGGTTTTTTCCTTCAAGGAATCTTTGCTGCCCATGATGTAGATAATGTGTCATATGTACTTAAAAACATCACATATCTCATGTAAATAGTTAAGAATAGGTTTACGTAATTCTAAAACTAATAATCCGTGAAGTATGATAAAGACGCATGCTACGAAAACGCCAAAGCGATTTATGTAACTCCTAACAAAATACCATCCAGTCACATTAAACAAGTGTTACAAAAGTCCGATTCATTTTGTAAAAAGAAAAGGAAAGCTAGTTTTGAGACACGGTTAACAAAACATGGCCTACCCAGTCAGTGGTGGAGTTCATGGGGCGAAACATATTATTCCAAACTTATCATCCTCTTTATGCCGATATTGAAAACAAACGACTGACTTCTATATTTTCAAAATTTGACTATAGTGGACAAAAATAGAAGCATAATTCGGGGTGCTAATTATATCGCCATTGCGAATCGAGTAAACATGATTAAAAAAAAAGTGGAAAAGTTTTTATCGTTATTCGCTATTTTTCTGCTGAGTCTGCATAAGATCTGGTAATGTCCTGGAGCTTTGTCAGCTACGCATGCGAATTGAGGTCACCAATTTACGAGGTACTCAAATTCAAAAGTACGTTGTGATTATTGAAGGTAACGAACCCTTTGATTTGATTGTGCGCTATCTGTCAATTCACTCTTGTAAATGAGCTTGACTTGCACAAAAATAAGAGTTAAGTATACCTTTGTTTAACCAGACCACTGAGCTGATTAACAGCTCTCCTAGGGCTGGCCCGAAGGATTAAACTTATTTTACGTGGCTTAGAACCATTTGGTTACCTAGCAACGGGACCTACAGAGCTTGTTGTGGAATCCGAACCACATTATAGCGAGAAATGAATTTCTATCACCAGAAATAAATTCCTCTAATTCTTCATTGGGCGGCCGGAGATTCGAACTCGGTCCCAGCAGTGTGCTAGCCGAGAACTATACCGACCTGTCCAACGAGGAACTTTGACTTGCACAGACATATGGTGTTCGTATAAGCTGAAATGAATTCTTATTGTTTGTTAGTCTGTCGTGGGTAACTCACTGGAAAACGTATTTGAATATAGTAGTAAATCGAGAAGGTAAGAGTCCAGTGTATGAGAATCGTATTTCCATATTTGAAGAGGTGTGATGCTTATAATATCCACCTTGACAGACCAAATTACGCAGCTTATTCGTATACCCAAAAGGACTGGGTTGAAAGAATGTTTTTGAAGAAAATTTAGGACAGAATTGTCTTCGTAGTATTACACCCTCTTTATGTGTGAATAAGTCATATGGTGCGATGCATAATATATGTAGAGCGAGACATAATTTCGGTCAAGTGCTATGCATGATTGGGCTTGTTCATGCCCGTGTCGTAAATGGTGACTGTTGCGTGTTCAGTAATAACTAACTCAGCTTTCGCAAACAAAAGCAGCCGTCAAAGCAATGTTCTTGGTCGCACTTCCAGAGAACAAAGAACAGCACGTTGTGAACTGAAGTATTCTATTGCAGTCTGAATTATTGTTCTTTTCATGTAAATAATTCTCTTATGATTTATACATTTCCTATATGAATATTTTTAACTAATGCTGTAGAATGCGTTTCGAAATTAGAATGTTTCAATATTACTTGATTACAGTAAAACTAAGGTGTGGGAGAAAAAAATTGTTTCAAAATGCAAAATGTACCATCGAAGATATCACAGCACAGGTCAATAAATGATATACAAACAATTATATATATATATATATATATATATATATATATATATATATATATATATATATATATATATATATATATATATATATATATATATATATATATATATATATATATATATATATATAGTTATCCCTTTTTTCTCTTATAAAAAAAACAGGGTTCAGATCCCACTCCTAATCAGAGATACTGCACTCTTTGAAAGGATGGAGGGGATGGGGGTTAGCCAATAAACTAACTTTTCTCCAGGCACATTTCAATTATGTAGCCTAAAATTTCATGGGTTCTTAACTTTTTTAAAATGACGAGTATATACCTAGCTGTTTTCCGGTTAATTATGGGAGCACCACCACAATTTTGGTAAAATGTAAAGCATTCCCTTAGGTAAGATTTATTTTAAATCTCAAAAAGGCTTTCAGTTACTTGCACACATGATTCACAAATAAAACATGTACAAATCGGATATTCTGCATATGGAAATATAATGGCATACATAGGAAGTATGTTGGACTTTTTAGGACACGCACTATTGAAACAGTTTTTTTAAACGAATAATAGATTAAAAACTAATCATTTTTTCAAATTTTTCAAATAGATTTGAAAATTTTGCAAAAGACTTGTTATACTATCTCAGAAATAGACAGATAGCGTGAGTTCCACGAATGCACCTTGCACGAGAGCTATGCAATCTCATGTTGTACATTTACAGATAAATACATGATTCCACACTACACAGAATATACCCTCTTTGTATGCATATTTTTTTTTTTATTAAATTCTGTATTAAAAACAGAATTTAATGGGGAATAGCATAGCAAAACCATTAATTCTCTATGGAAATATGTAATAAGTAAAGTTTGAAAATAAACTGTTTCGATAGAAAAAATTACTTTAAAAGATTAGATTCATGTAGTTTTTCCTGATTCTCATGAATAAGTACACAACACGTTGAATACAGTAAAGTACAGATTTTTCCAATTTAAAAATGTACTTGCATGCTGTGATATTCGTGAAAAAAATTACCGATTTTTGGTGCAAACGCAACTAAAGTTGCAACTGAGTGGGAAACCAAACCAAAGAGGAACCACCTGATTGCAATAGCAGTCCCCGCCCTCTCTCTCTCTCTCTCTCTCTCTCTCTCTCTCTCTCTCTCTCTCTCTCTCTCTCTCTCTCTCTCTCTCTGGTAAAAAGACATAACATGGATGAGAATGTTATGGCTAGCCTGAATTTTTTTTCTAATAAACTTGTAGTAATTTACTTTAAAAAAAACTTATTCTTCGTAGTCGAGCTGCAAACTTTGTAAATATTGTTCTTTTTAATAGAGCCTTTTTTTTTTTGTAAAGAACCAGCGGAAGTGCAGATTGCTCAGGAAAGTTCATCAGTGTTATGTTTACTGGTATGCAGTCTACACACGTTACTCGGCTGTTATCTAATATTTCATAACAAATTAGTAATATCTAAAACTACTTGCAATGAAAAACTGGCCTCAGCTTCTTTTTATGCATTTATAATTAGCAGTTAAGCTTGTACCATCGCAAACATTCTAACCAATGCCTTTTTTCAACGATAATTTTGGAAGAAAAATGGCCTTTATTATTTTAGAGCTGTTCCGATTCTGTTTATAAGGCGAATTGTGTTGTTTTATCTTCCTCTTTCTTGCTCAGCGGGAAGGAAGAAATATATAATAATAACTTTAAAACCATCCTTTGCAAAGAGGTAATGAAGGCTGCGTAACTTAACTACCTACCAACGTTGTTTGTTAGAGACAATTATTAAGTCATCAGCAGAGATGCGCCAATTGCTGCTTGCTGTGTTAACGACAGTTCGAGCCAGTTACAGCAGTTTCCGGTGTTTTCTGGCTTTCAGAGGTATTGAGAGTGTGAGCTGGCAATATTTAATGTAAACTTCTCGTCACGAGAGGGAATTTTTTGCATGCTTCATAACGCCATTCTTTGGTGCAGTTCTTGGAAGCCAAGTAAGTTGTTTTTTTGAGGTTTAAGATTGGGCTGGCTTTTGCTCCTAGTACAGCCCGTATCAGCTCGCTAATCTTGTCTGTGTGTTTGTCTAGCGTAAGCTGGCTTTGTGCCAGCACGGGCTCTTGCTCCTTGGCACCCCGTAACATACAGAGTTCCTGCCAATGAGAGTGTAATATAAAACTAAAAAAAGAGACATTACAAGCATTATCATACAGTTCACTTCATTCTAAACCACCTGGGGTGTACCGTCAGTAAGAGAGAAGGCGTTACAGCAGCAAGTCCCAATAAGTAGAAGGACCCGGGAAGGAAATGCAAATTTTAATTAGACTGGAAGAAGCAAAAACTCCATATATACTGTAGTATTCAGCTCCAGTAGGGAAATGATGCCGATGTTGTTTTTATTTAAGGACTTTAAAGCGGAAATCTGAGAATGAGTACTATATATTATATACCAACGTTTATATAATATATACCTTGGTATTATTCACATTAGCCAAT
This sequence comes from Macrobrachium rosenbergii, assembly GCF_040412425.1. Taxonomy (NCBI): domain Eukaryota; kingdom Metazoa; phylum Arthropoda; class Malacostraca; order Decapoda; family Palaemonidae; genus Macrobrachium; species Macrobrachium rosenbergii. Next base: position 20,517,587 of record NC_089754.1, on the reverse strand, counting down.
CATTTCAGCGTTATTAAATAAGCCAGTATCGATATGACACGCGATTAATCGTAAGTGGTTACTTGTAATTAATGAGTGACGTCATGATATCCAACCAATCGCGATATGGACGTGGCGCTGGTCAGAGTTCTCCGATGAAGTGAAGTGACGTAAGACGGGAGCAATGGTATTAGCAAAAATAGCCAAATGGACTTTTAAATTTTGATTTTAATTCAGATTCTTACAAAGTGTTTGATGATCTATATGATGATTATCCCATATTACCGGCAGTTTGAATCAGAGAAATTCCAGATTTATTTTTGCTTCTAGGATAAAACAAGGAACAAAACAAAATGCATTTTTTTAACCTTCATAATGTAATGAATCGATTTTCAGAAGACTGTTTCTTAAGTTACCTTACATTGTTGAAACTACATGATTTTCAGCTCGTGAAAAACTCCGGAAGTGTTTGTAAAAAATATGTATTTACAAATGTCATATCTTTGAAAATAGAGATCATATATGTCTTGTGTGAATACGTTCATGAAAGTAATTTGCTGATTTTTCTATTGAGTGAGCCACAACCTTTTTCAGGAGGATGCATATACTCATTTATTTCCAGTAGGCGTTTCATCTGGTCTTGTTTACTATCTCTACAGATATCCAATATATATAGGTTAAAGTTACCTAACATACATGTGGTGAGATAGGAAGCATTATCGCCTACAAAGTGAGAAAGGTCCCGGTTCAAATTCTTGCGGAGGAATAATCTTTGACTCATTTTATACCAGTTTTGACCTGGACCGTTAGTTAGCTACCTGGCAGTTAGACGACCAGGGTTTTAGAAAATGAGCTTGGTGCTAGCATCCTTTTCACAGCTAACTTGCTCAGAACTGTAAGTCTAACGTTCTGGCGCTACGCCCTTTAAGGGGAGAAAGAAACATGATGGAACATACATACATAAATACATACATAACTACATACATAATGTGTACATATATAATGTGTATATATATAAATTATAAAAACACACATATATATAAGCACATATGCGTGTGCATTTGTTTGTATCATGTATATACGTTCACGTTTCCCAAACCCTTTGTTGACACGAGCCTTAAATAACCTTACATCTACAACCGCAAAACAAATAACGTATAAATCAAAGAAGGATGACAGTCACCGAGTTCTAGAGCAGCATTAGATTTCGTTTCAGTCGTCGGTAGATTGTACGTACCAAGGTCTAAAGAATATTCTTTAGACCTTGGTACGTACTTCCGGTCATGACAGTGGATGTGAACTTCAAAGGTGCCGCTGAGCAATGAAATTAATATTTCTGCCGTATTTCCCAGGAATCTCATTAAGCCTCAGAGGTGGGAAGTTCTGCCTCCACTGCGGACACTATGTAATCAGGTGCAATGCCTTTGGGTCATTACCATTGAATATATGATGATGAATACGCTTAACTGAGCCAGGAATTAGAGAGGTATTACTGAGATTCCATGTTTTAGCAGAAACTTTAGCTGCTTAATTAATGAATTTGGTTACATTTTGTATTTTTATTCAGCAAGTACACACATATATATGGAACAAGATAAATAGCTATTGCTTAGTGAGCAAGATCCTTAGAAAAGACTGGCTATATGCAGAAAGAAAACACTGGAGAGAGATTAGTTTTAAAACAAATATATACCTCTACATAAACAGCAATTAAGAAATAGTGGAAAATCAAACAGGGATCAAACAGGCAAAGATATGAAAACTAACTCAACCCTTTAACCAGCTTGGATTCGAATCCCACCCGGGAAGGAGAATTTCTACATTCATTTCCTGTTGGATTTCAAGGCCTTCAAGAATTTGATCATGTCGAGATCAACATGTCCAATGCAACATGAAAAGCACGAGAATCTGAGTTAGATTATCTTTCCCTTGAAGTTCTTGACGTCAACAGACGTCTCCAGCGCCGGCATCCTTGACATCTGAATGTGTTCAGACTAACAGAAGATATTTTCCTCTATCGGAGGGGGTATAAATTCGATGTCTGGCGTGAGTGAGATTTAACATGACACGGTGACTCGTATGTCAGGCACTTCTGAAGCGCCCTGAAGAAACGCGAGCGAGTGCGTGACGGTTGTTCGATTCTTTTTTTGCTTGTTTTTTTTTGATCGTTTGTGTGTAAAAATAACCAGTTCGGTGTTTTATGTTATGTTTTACGTCCTTAAAAGGTGGTGAGTGTATAATGAACAGGTATAGAGGTGTAACTATATATATCATAAACAGGGATTAAATCTCTCTCTCTCTCTCTCTCTCTCTCTCTCTCTCTCTCTCTCTCTCTCTCTCTCTCTCTCTCTCTCTCGTTGAGTATTGATTTAAAAGGCCGTAAGCGTAAAATAAACATGTATAGATATAAAAAGAGATATATCATTAACAGGGATTAAATGAATCTCTCTCTCTCTCTCTCTCTCTCTCTCTCTCTCTCTCGTTGAGTATTGATTTAAAAGGCCGTAAGCGTAAAATAAACATGTATAGATATAAAAGAGATATATCATAAACAGGGATTAAATGAATCTCTCTCTCTCTCCCTCTCTCTCTCTCTCTCTCTCTCTCTCTCTCTCTCTCTCTCTCTCTCTCTCTCTCTCTCTCTCTCTCTCTCTCTCTCTCTCTCTCGTGTTGAGTATTAATTAATCAGATTCATTTTTTTTTTGCATTGCGTATCAGAACATTATTGTGACCTTGACTTCACATTTCAGGAGAATTGGCTGAATTTGCTTTCTGAATACATAACAAGCGAAAACTCACGGTACTCTTTTTTTTCGCTATATTTTATATCTTGCGTTCATTTGATACATGGTTTCTTGTCATGCACATTTCCCTATATTCACGTCTGCTATTTTTAAGACTTACAGCAATAAAGGAAAAGGCAGAAAGGAGAAACAAACAATGTACTTGAACTGTGCCAACTTGGAAGATTTATTTCGAAGACACAATGTTGATGTCTAAATTTACTCCCATCGGAATGTGGGTTTCTTAGTTATATAGAGAAAGGGTGGCGGTGGGGAGTGGAAAGACGGAAATAGAGAGAGTTAAACCTGATGAATGATACATAATTAATCATGTATGAATTACTTTTCAGTGATTTTTTTGAGTTGCTGATTATAAATAACAAAAGTATGTAATTTTGTAAACCATTTTCCATTAAGCCGGGTGTATAATGTATTGTTTTAGTCGTTGGTAAGTGACAAGCAAACTATAAGACTGGAAAGAAAGCGAATGATTTTGTTGAGATATGAACTTGTTGTAACATTTAATAATACAAAGTTCGTAAGACTAGGAACATATGAAAATCTGTAACAAAAAATTATAATTGCAACATGAAATTTATGTTATTTTTATCTCTTTACTGTAAATATTCCATCGCTCGAATAATGAAAAACATCTGTGTACGTGTTTGTGTGTGCGCGCGAGAGACAGACAGAGAAGACACAAAACCCATTGCTTTTTTTTAAATTACTATCGTTCTTAAAAAGTTTAGAGCCAAACTGTAATTTCCATATTTCATATATTTTTACCTTATTTCTCATCGGATTACGTTAGACTTTGCTGCTTGTATGTTTATCAAGTTCTCAGCAAGGGACCGACCTTACGCAATCGCGCGGGAATTTAATCCAGTCTTCCAGTTGCGACAAATAGGAAAACGACAAATTCTCTCAGGACTTTCCCATGAAATCGTGTAATATAAACATAAAAGAATTAAGATTTTTCGTCATTTAAAAAGGAGCAGGTTGGTTTGCCACATTGTCTTTATTCTTACTGTATTGCGTATTCTCTTTCCTCCGCTTTTACTAACTTCGCGCCCACCCATTTCCTCATCTCACTTGTTCTACGAATTTGGGTTCTTCAAGCGTTCGACTGATGTACACAGGCAGGTGTGTTAAAAAAGGGTGGGGGCGGGGGAAGCGTCCATCCGTTTTTATTATGTCATGACAGGCATCCATCGCACAAAGGAAGTGTTGCCGTTGCATATTGTAGGTGTTCCGGAGCCGCCAAATCTGATAAGGGCTGAATCATTTGTTAGCTCAGCCGCGTCTATCACGGAAGGGCCTTTTACGAAACTGACACGGGATTATTAAATCATTTACTGACCCCCAATAATGCTGCACGGAAGGCTTACGTGAGCTGGGGGGGAGGGGAGAGAGATTCATACATAAAATGTGTCCTTTGAATCACCCAAACACGCTATCAAACTAAAGTTGACAGTTTTTTTTTTTTTTTTAAGTTTTCATGTTGATGCTGGACGTCAGCGTCAATGTTCACCTTTGAAATATAATTCTCTCTCTCTCTCTCTCTCTCTCTCTCTCTCTCTCTCTCTCTCTCTCTCTCTGAATGACTGAAGCAGTGAAATGAAATTTGTCCTTATAATTTGGAATAGAGGAATGGTGAACAAGAAGACAAGGGGAAAATATGATTAACACGATATTTGCTCCAATGCAATAAAAGAACAGCCTAGATTTGTCTGATCTTTCATTGTAAAACAAGAAAGAGAATAATGAAATAAGGTGAAGAAGAGAAAGGAGAATGAGGATAATAACGGTAATAAATCAAATGAGACTTCGAAGCATTAGTGACAGCTAATTGAGCTTCAATTGCTTCCATTGCTGAACGAATGGCCCTCAGATCTCGACAGCATCGTTTAAGTTCGAGTGACTTCTGAAAAAAATAAGTTTAAAAATTTCATGCTCCGTCTTTTTATTTTTTTAGAATTTATTTTTATAGTGATGTGACCAAAAATAATCTGTGACACGGAAGAAATGTATTTCTAAATGGTTTTACCTAAGCTTCTGGAGAATACAGGAAATTCAAAGTAAGTCTGAGGAGATTTAATGCTAAACCATAACGAAGTGATTTAGTAGTGTGTTCCTGGATAATGCTTTGATAAAGAAGCCTTGAAATTCCACCTTCCTTTGAAGATAGGTCTAAAGTTACAGCCTTATAGAGAAGATAGAAAAATGGATAGGTTAAATTATCAGTTTTGTACATTTTAAAAGATTGGACATAGTCCCTTATAAAACCGGATATGGAAAGGTAGGCCTATATTGTAGTGTCGGGATTCGGTAGGAAATGTCATAATTCTTTTTAGAAATGTTACTAACATTCCCGTACAGTGGATTTATATCCTGTCAACAGAAATTAAGTGAAGAAATCAGTATTCATAGCCATGTTTAAAGAGAATTACGGGCACGCAGCCATGAATATGCTGATGATCAATTAGATGTAGTTAGGAGTACAGATAAGAAATTAGAGTATCCTGATATATTAGACGGTGCATTGAAAACAGCAACAAAGAGGTTCTTGCGGAAAACCACAAGGAAACATCAAACACAACATATAGTATTAAGTTGAAAGATATTCTCCATTTACTTAAAAACTTCCTGGTTAAGGTGGCATGAGTGTCAAATTTGTTGGTTAAATTAAAAAAAAAAATTAAGAAACATAATTGACCAAAATATATAAAGAAGATATATAGGTTAACTGAGCAATTTTCGTTCATGCAATAGAAAATAATAATTCTATAAACAGGACAGAGGCAAACAAATTACTTTATTCTAATATTTAAAATTTAATATAATAGGCTACTTTATATACTGTATATATATATGTATATATATATATATATATATATATATATATATATATATATATATATATATATATATATATATATATATATATATATATATATATATATATAAGTTTTTATAAGAAAAATATATATTAGCTTAGGGATTTGTTAAATGTACAGATTTTAAAAATGTAGTTAATCTGGTCAAAATGACAACAAAATTATACGCCTATCAATTTCCCATCAAGAAATAACGTAGGTGTAAGACCTGCTGTTAGAAAAACATCTGTAAATGACACAAACTCATTTTGTAATAAAGGGGATTAGTCGTTATTTTTTCTGTCAACAATTTTAAAGTGTAGATGCTCGTTTGTATTGTTTTTTCACAGTATGCACTGCTACTAGTCCTCCGTGATATCAGGCACACACACACACACACACACACACACACACACACATATATATATATATATATATATATATATATATATATATATATATATATATATATATATATATATATATATATATATATCAGGAAGTTTGAGCACGATGTTAGCATCAATAACATTAAATAGGAGTCGTTGCCGATTTCATATAGGTATCAGCAACCCTTAGAAAGAAAGTCGGCTCCCGTTATGGTATCGACCCTACGGTATTCCGTACAGATACAAATGCCACCTGGTTTTCGCACCACAACACAAAAAGTCCAAATGGAGGTACTTGGCTTTATGATCTTATGATTAAACGGGTACAGAATCTCACGATCTAGTTATTCCTTTTTAACGTGGCATGTGTTAGGCGTTCTGACTACAGGTGTGGCGTCTCCGACCTTGACTATTTGCACAGCAGCTGATGTTTTGCCTGGCACATCTGTTAATAATGATAGATTCTCTACTGCCAGTGCAGTGATGACCTTTGACTAGAAATCCCTTGGAATCTCAGAGTTTCGGCAACCGGGCTTCGGGGGGCACGAAGGCAATGCGGCTTTTGTCTTGCTAGTTTATTTCTTTCAAAGGACCTCTCACCTCGAAAGGTGATCCGGCTGGATTGCGCTGGAGACAGAGACAGTTGTCGTCGTTGGATTTGATTATGAGACATTTAATGACTCCCGTTCACCGTGCGATCTTAGCAGGTAGATGTAGCACACCTGTTGGTTCTCTTGGTCAGGGATGTCCACCAGATGTTGAGTTCACTGATTTTCTCCATCACAGTGTAAGGGCCTTAGTACATTCAGTTCAGGTGCTTTCTCCCGTACTTGAAATTTTCACTTGACGTGATGAGCTTTGTCATACCAAGTCTTCATCTTTTGCGACTTCTTCAACTGTTCATGAGCAGCCCTGTATGTTCCCTGTAGGTGGGGTCGAAACTCGACCGCATAGCCAAGGATGTTTTTATTTATCTCTTCTTTTATTCAAATGTCCTTAAGTAGTTGTAAAGGTCCTCTCACTTGATGCTCAAAGAAGAGCTGGAATGAAGAGAGAGCCCCAAAGATTCCAGGACGCATATTCCCCAGTTGTATTATGGTTCGGCCAGACGAGTGAGAACGGGCGGGCGCTCAGTCTTTTGTTTGTTTTTACGGTAATCCCCAACGGGCTTGTACAAAACATGCCTCATAGGCTGGGGATATCTTTATCTTGGGCGTGGTAAAAATATTGAGGTTATTTTCAAGAAGATTCTATGGTTAGTTTTTAAGATGTGGCGTCCCGCTTTTTTCAGGGAAGGTCCCGAACCATAACACAGTTGGTCCGGGACTAAGCCACAGATTGTGAAGAGAAGTTTAGTGACATCTTCATCCCAGTCAGTGTCGTTGTCTTAACGCTGCACCCACTATTACAACTTTTCTTACCGCCACACTCAGGTTTTCCCTGACAGCTCTTAAGCTACCCATGAGTCTTCCCATACCTACACACATACACTGTCCTTTCGCTTTTGCTCCACAAAGTGTTTTTTCTCATTATACAAACAGCAACTTGAATTTCTTCTCTTGTGTATCACATCAACATACATTCCAAATCCCAAAACGTAGTATTTACTCTTTCTCCTGTAAGAGGGCGGGAGGATGAGGGGGGAGGTTGTATAAAAAAAATAGAGGAGTGGCCTACCAACCCTTATACTCATCATGCAGTGACTAGAATGCTATTATTTTCTTTCCTGACATCCCGTGGCAGTGTAATTGCATGGATGCCGTTGATCAAAAAAGAGGCTTTTCTATTATGTAGGGGGGTTAATTACTCAGCCAATTGGTTCACAGCCCTTAGCTAGGCAACCCTCGGCCACGAATCTTTGGCCCTTCCTAAGGAAACATTATCTATGTTTTATTTTTATTTCTTACTACCACCATGGGAGCAGTCCTCGGTGTTTGATACCTGTAGTAGCCGTTGGGTTCAAGAGAAAGTCTCATCCATCATTTTGATGCCATTTGCTCTACTAGTGGGTTTAGAACCCTCCACTTGGCGCATCTGTGCATAGGAATAGTATGCACTAATTTCTTATTGCAACCGTGCCTAGGTAGTTCCGCTTAGTACTGCAGCTGTAGCAGTCGATTATAATTATCTCTCTGTTCAAATTATATATTATATATATATATATATATTATATATATATATATATATATATATATATATATATATATATATATATATATGTGTGTGTGTGTGTGTGTGTGTGTGTGTGTGTATACATATACATATACATATATGTGTGTGTGTGTTTGGGCAGCAGTTTATTTGTCTTTCAGATGTTATTAAATGAAAGATGCCAGCCTGTTATAAAATCAATATTTTGTCTTCGATAACTTATACTGTATTCATTTCTCATTTTTTAGGTCGAAGTTTTAAAATTATAGCGATAATCCAATTGAGAGAATTTTCTTCATTCCCAGGCCACTCAAATCTATCTTTGGGAGTGCCTTGTCCATCAAATGCTAGACTGAAAGAAATATTTTACGTTTTCGTGACTAAACATTGTGCGTGCTTAGCAGTGAGACACCTAGATGATGGTTAATGCAGAAATGTTGCGTCACGTAAATAATCGTAAGATGTAACAAGTAAAAACCGGTTGAGAATTACAACTTTTTTACGGTTTTTGCTTGTGTGTGTGCGTGCATGTGCGCGCGTACAAACAGCGAAAGGGCGTGGCAGAGCTTGTGGTACAGATGGTGTTAGTTTCGTAAATGTAGGCCTAGCAAGTTTCCTTAAGTAGTCACTACTACAGGTTGTTTTTGTCCTGGATGTGGATTGCCGTGTTTCTCCCATATCTGAAAACTTCGCCCGTTGTGAGACAAGTGAAAAGGTTCTCCAAGAGTCGTGCTGTTGCGTTGCGCCATCTGCTCATGAGCGTTGAAAGTTTTATTACTCTATTGCGACGTTATGGTCTTTATTCACATTTCTCGTGATTGAGGTGATGAAGATGGGACATGAAAGGACGTTGGGGTTGGAGGTTGGGGTTAGGTGGGGGTTGTATGCAGTCTTTTGTACAAAGAGGGTGTCGGTGGACTTAGTACCTCATATACGAAAAATCAGTAGTTCAAATTTGTTAATCGAAGCAACAAACATTATCTCGTTTTTACAACGTTTGTTGCTTCTGTTTAACATTTTAATCTAGTTCTGTTTAAGGGGGTTACCTCAAAATCGTCGTATTAAATACAAGGGTTTGATCTCACAATTTGTATTTTCATGTGAATGTGCAACCACGCCTTTACCTTTACTCCCGTATTTTGTAAACCAAGTCGATTCTTCAGATGATTTTGTTAAAGCCTGAGAAGAGAATTCTATGTCTTTTTGTATTTTTGAGGGGTTATTCCTTTATAATAGGTCAGTTACCATGATTCATCGCCATAACACATAAACCAGATGACTTATAACTTACAGTTAATAAATCATAAATCTGAAGGCTGCATGGTTTGCGGGTTTGTAGCCCGTGTTCATTCCGTCCTTGAAAGTTCCGACTAAGCCTTGTCCCGTCCAGCGAAGTCGTGGCGATGTTATGCGTGAGAAACCGGAAGCTGATGTTCCGAAATAACAGAGTGCGGACATTTGACTCTGCTGTGTTGCTGGGAGACAGGTAGGTAGACGGGTACATGCTCCTCCAGCGCAGACAAATCATTTTTCTTGAAAGCTAACAAGGTGTTAAATGCCAATAGATTCACAATGTCGTGAAAAATAATCTGTGTAATAAAGATCCACAATTATATAGTAAAAAAATATTTTACATAGTAATATATTTGCTATATAATTGTGGATTTTTATTACACAAGGTGTTAAATCTTAGTAAATTGATACAAAAGCAACTCGAGTAGGCTAATCGTATAGGAAATATTAAAAAAAAAAAAAAAAATTAGATAAAGCAGTACACACACACAGAATCTCTAAAAGTAAGCGATAGAACGCAGTTAAGCAACTATCATAATCTTTGCTTGCGGAACGTCTCGTGCACATGAGGGATTTCTTGGAAGACTAACACGGTCTGGAATATTTTTTTAGTGTTCACTTTATTCTGAGATTTGTCATTTTCAATTCTATTTCCTTCGTTTTGTAAGTAAATTTGTTTCACAATGATCCCAGGCCATGATAGTTCGTGAACACTTCATCTCAATTTAAATTTCAGTCTAAAACGCAATAACTGTTAAAACACTATGATACGATTGTGAGGGTGGGTCTATACTAGCTTTAGTAAAATGTATATGAATTCAACAAATTTGTAGTGTGGAATGTTAGAGCAGCTTTGTCGGAGCCTGATGTACGTAGGATAAAGAAAATATATATATATATATATATATATATATATATATATATATATATATATATATATGTATATATATATATATATTTATATACACACATATATATATGTATATGTATATATATATGTATATATATATATATATATATATATATTTATATATATATATATATATATATATATATATATATATATATATATAATATATATATATATATAGATAGATAGATAGTGCTATGTCAGTCAACCGAAAATAACTAAAGTTTCACTGATAATAAAGCACCATATCCCATTTCAGGCGAGTGCTTTGCGTAAGGTTGTGGAAAGCTTGAAGAGAAAAGCGTTCCATAAACACAGCTGAATCTCTTCCTAGGAGCCAGAATTAATGAGTTTTATTGTGTGTTGTGGGAATCGCCCAAAAGGCCCTGGACGTGGAGTTCTATATGAAATGACAAAAGAAACAACTTATTCAGTCTTGGGGTTTTTATTGTGCTTGACTCTGGTTCGAAAAGCAAATTCATGATTGACATTTTGAGAGAAAGTTAAGGAACTAATTAAAAGAAAGTGAAAGTCCAGTATACTTAGGAAAAGGACAAACATTGCTTGCATATGTAAGGGGAGGCTGTAGCTTTTATTGCATCAGGAGAACTTCTAAGACATAGCAAAGAGTATGAAGTTGTTGGTCCCAGGGTTGTGTGGGTGAAATTGACTTTAACAGGAAAAAATGGTAGTGATTATAAACTTATAAACCTGGTATATATAGGCTATTTCAGAGAGAAAACGTAGTTTTACTGGATGGAAGTGAATGCAGAGCGTAGGTTCATGAGCAAATGGATCTTTGGATTAACCGTGCAAATGGTGACTTACTGTTTGAAGAGAATCAAGTCCCCTGATGACGGAGGGATTATTTCGGAGGGCTTTTGAATGTCGAGAATAGGAAAGGCAAATGTTGCTGATTGACGGGCATAGAGGGTTCATGTAAATTAGAGAATGTTTGTGAGTGACTGTTATATGCGTGCATGAGCGTGCTGGTGTATGTGTTATTTGCGCTGTATGTAAATGCAAACTACTGCATAGAAAATTGTTGCATAGTAATGCTATGCTACAGCTTCAAGCTTTCCCATTTCTATGTCATGTCCACATCTTGTTTGATGAAAACAAAGTGATCTGAAACGCGCTTCATATTTTGTTGAAATGCCAATGTACTTTAGAAGAAAATATTTAAAGAAAGCAGAAAAAATCAAGACTGAAATGATTTGCAAACTAAATTGCTTGTTTTCATGTACTATTTGCAAGTTCAGTTTATTTTGGTCTGGTATTTAGATATATATCAGTTTTTTTATTTTGTTTTCTGTATTAACGTATTTCCTGACTGTGTCAGTAAGAAATTTATCTGTCTATTATGTATGCATTTAGTAATTGTTTTTCTTGCTAAGATTTTATGTGTGCATTTAGTAACTTTTTTGCTAAGTCTTTTATGTGTGCATTTAGCAGTTGCTGTTTTGCTAAATGTCCCTTATATATATTCAAATTATATACGGAGTTGTTCCGGAAGAAATGTACTAGTGAAAACTGTTGAGGTGTATTCCCGAAAACAATAGGGAATGAGTCAGGCAGAATGTGCCTTGTAAACATTCGGATGGTACGGCCCCGTTTGAAACTACTGAGAATGACTGGAAGTATCACGAACTGGGTTTGTTCCTTTCACAGACAATGACAACGGGCTTGAATAACGGATTGTCGTCCTTCCAGTGAGTCTGGTCGCCCGCTTATGTGAAAGCTTGGTTCAGATACTGGTAAACAGTTTTGCTCTAAATGTATCAGTGATAAACGTTCGTTTTTTCCGTGGTACCGAAAGCTTCAAAATCATCAAATTCTTTATATTCACTATTTAAAAATGTTTAGAATCTGATCACAAGTTTGTGTGTTACCTTTATGCAAGTCATCACATGAGTAAACGTTTATTTCTGTTTTTGTTATGCTTTTGTTTCCTGTTAAACAATATTTTGAACGCATTTTGGTTATCATGACAGTAATAAGTGAGAGTTTTTCACTTTCGGTTCATATAAGCAGTACTTTGATGACTCATTTTGATTTTTAGATTCTCTTATGTTGATTTGCGTACAAGATTTGATGTGTTACACTCTTCATTTTCATGATTTCCTGTCAATCGTAAAGTATGATGTTTCCGTTTTTATCATTTTTCTTTCTGTGTAAGTGTTCATGACTCATTTTGTCTCAGTTTTATTGTCGATTATTTGTAAGACGGTATCTTTTTTCTTCCTTCATCCTTGATGTCTGTAATATATCAGTCTTGGACGTCGGATTTCCCAGCCTGAAATAACTGAGAATGACCGAGTTAGAAGAATCACTTTTAGTTTTTGTGTGTGAGTTTACAGTATGAAATTGATGGCTGTGTGATGTTATAAAAATAACATTATTATTATTATTATTATTATTATTATTATTATTATTATTATTATTTTCCGTACTTCGGTATTGAATAATATTGACAAAATTTAAGTTAGAGCTTCGAAATTGCTGATTCAAAAGGATGACAGCCACCTGAGGAGGAGAAAGCAGATTAACAAATTACAGTCCGTCCAGCATTAACCACTAAATGCATGGCTTCCAGATTTTTTTGTGAATGAACCAGGAGTTGAGCTATTGCCCTTGTTGTGTACATACTTAGGAAAGGACATACGTACGTTAGACGTTTCAAAGCCAAATCCCAACTCCCGAATCCATCCCTCAATTGCTTCAGTACTACTGTTCCACTTCAGATACCTTAAAATGGTAAGAACTCTTCTTCCCATTTGTATATATTTTGTATATATATATATATATATATATATATATATATATATATATATATATATATATATATATATATATATATATATATTTTTTTTTTTTTTTTTTTTTTTTAGCCCAGCCCTTTAGCTCGTATTTAGTATTTCACTTTGCAGTTTATTAACTTTTGTGCGTTGTCTTTTAATGTTCTGTTCTTGTGCTATAATTTTTATCCTAAATAGTTTCTTCAATACATTATCCAGTTTTATTTGTTCCATGCCTTGTTCTCTGTAGCTTTGAAAATGGGAATTATCCTCGATACTTTGGCAGCTCCTTATAAATGTGAAAATTTGTAGTTGGTTTACGGGTATCAAGTTTTATTACGCACACACACACATACACACACATATATATACATATATATATATATACATGTGTGTGTGTGGGCGTGTGATTGTGTGTTGTGTAAAGTTTGGTTCACTATAAATAAATATCCCTCATTACAGCTTTAATGGGGCTGCAGGTTTAATCACCAATAAATGCCTTTAAAAATTCGAGAATGAAATTCATTAAAGTAAACAAGTCAGGACCAGTGAGCGACGGTCCACCTACAAAGGTGTTTATCTAATGAAACATCACGTTTTGCATTTAAGTCGGGTGATGTCATTCTTGAGCAGAATACTAATATTCTAATGATGTATTGATCATTGCTCAGATTTTGCCAGCTTGTATTAATTTTTATCCAATTTTATTCTGTACATTCAAAGGAAAATGCTTTGTAAAAGATTAAGGGTTAAGGTAAATTGATTATTTACTGTTTTTTAAGCGCATGCAGTAAGAGGCAGAAAAGAAGTATTACATATATAAAAGAATGAATACTCTATAAAGAAATTTATTCCTATCGAAAGGCTTCACTTTTGACATTCATAGTGATATAGTGAATTAAAGTTGTCACAAGATTATATGTTATTCATCAGGATTTAGATTTAAATTAAAAACGTCCCAATTTTTATAAAACCAATTTGTGACTGCTGTTTCACAGACTAATAGATTTCGCCGTTTTTCATGAAATATTTTGTTAATAAATATAGGTAACTAGTGAGCAGATAAAAAAAAAGCGTACAGAAATACTATGATTAAAATCATCCGTGATAAACTATCAGAGATTTATCTAAGATTACTTAAGGAAAACAATATGAATGTTAAGTGTAGAGATATCGTATTTGATAAGCAGTCCATCATAGTGCAACAAAAGTTATATATATATATATATATATATATATATATATATATATATATATATATGTGTATATATATGTGTGTGTGTGTGTGTGTATATAATATATATATATATATATATATATATATATATATATATATATATATACACACATACATACTTGACAATGAGGACTGTTAGCCCTGGAAAGCTTGTAACTTTTATTGAATCAATACCTCCTCTAGATACCATTCAGTTTCAATGAGGTTCCTGTTAGTAATTGTATTAATGCACAAATAATTGTGTAGTGATAAAGTTAATATATATATATATATATATATATATATATATATATATATATATATATATATATATATATGTATAATATGTTTGTATATTATATATATAATCTAAGTCATAAGATAGTTCATACCCTTGATTAAAACAAGCCGAACATTGTTGTCATTTTCAAAATCGTGACTTACGCAGCTAAGAATTGGTGTTCTCAGTAGAAACATAAGGTAAAATGCAAAGTACAAATAATAACCCGAGTCACCACAGT
>NC_089754.1:20462671-20500171 GCF_040412425.1 Macrobrachium rosenbergii | reverse complement strand
CTTAATTATTTTCTTTTACGGTTTTAAATCACCATTCTTTTAAATACTTTGTACCCTTAAGGTTGTTGAATGTTACAAATATTTTTTTATTTGTGGTTAACACTTATGTATATATTTTGTCATAAAATAGGTGCCTTTATTTACTATTAAGATGATTGAACTGCTGTACTTTAAGGTACAGTACTTTACGAATTCTTTTTGCCATCTTTGGGCAAATCTTTGAAGGAACTGAGACAGCTATGCTGGGGTTCATTTGTGGGTTGTCTACAGAATTTGTAGAGAGTGAACTGTGATGTAAAGGCTGCTAAAGATGTTTTACGTGTATAAAGAAGCTTTATAAGTGATGTTTGGTCATGTGAATTATGTTCGAAAATATTTTCTACTTGATGAAAAGGACCTTGAAGAAGGTCTTGAAAGAAGTTCTAGGTCGTATGTTGTCATATGAAAATAACTGAAAAATTGTGAAAAAGACTCGCCAAAAGTAATACTAGTTTTCAATATCAGCAAAATGTAATTTTATTTGGTATTGTTATTAACTCTACACTCAAAACTGAGTTGAATTAGTATTGTCTATGTATTGATTATTATTTAGAGGTTGTTACTATATAACGTGGACAATTTTAAAATTAACAACACAATGGGACCATGATAGGGGAACAATAGCCCCACACTACCCTCGTCTCATCTGCAATCCTCCCCACCCCCCCGTCACTCACAACAGTAAATAAATAATTTATTTTTTTTATCTTCAATCGAAAAATGACGGAATTGATTGCTAGTAATTTTGATTAATTTTACTGGAGTTGTATTTCTGAGTCATGGGTGGATTATTATTACCAATTTGATTTTTATTCTTACTCTTCTATAAATTTAAACTAACTCGAACTGCTGATGCAGTTTTGAAGGCAGGGCCCTGACTTTGGACCATGATAAAGGAGTGTAAGTTCCAGAATGTCACCTGTCACTGCAGGCAACCTCTGTAAGAGCGAAATTCTGAACGCTACAGTCAGCTTCAGGGAACGCGACGAAATGAATCGTTTCTAAAAAACGTAGCTCGAATTCAATTTTCGTTCTCATTCCCTCATTCTTTTCTGGACTGACATTGAATAACTTTGCTCTTTTGTAGAAAGCATTGACGGGAGAGCGTAAATTCCAAAGCAGTTCACAAGTCATGACAGCGCATTTCCCCCACAAAAAATAAATAAATAAATAAAAATTAATCGCCTCGTTACCGTTAAGATGTAAATGGAACGGTAATTTTTTTAAAATATAGAAATTAACATTATAGTAATTATATTTCCCTATGTATATGAAATCATTTCTTTTTGCTTTGATTGTCGTTTCCCTTAATAGGGCGTGGGGCTCCAGAGAATAAAGAAGACAGTATTCACTGCCATATTCATACTTGATCTACTGAATCGAAGGTGAACCCCATGTACAAAATTTCATGAATCATTATCACACGCTGTGTCAATCGCCTTTGTTTCGCATGCACTCTTACTATCTACTTATTCGGGCCCTTTTGTTCCAATATCTTTCAATCCATCTACCCAGCCCAGCTGAATTATACACTATATTTTCTGGTTTCCACAAACGCAGGGACAAAGTAGCGTTCGTCACTTTGCTGTTTGTCAACAGGTATCTTGTTTATTTTTATATTATTCAGAAGTTTGATTTATTTCTAGATGAACGGTTTCCAGACCGTTGTTGATAATAATCTCGCAACCATTAACCTGCACAGCTCATTCAGGGATGCCAAAAATGTCGTGGTTTTTATACATCAGGGCTAGTAGCTGCGATACTATCTTCAGATTTGATCATGGTCTGCTCAATGAACTACGATCGATAATCAGATATTCACTACGTCATATGAAACACCTGCTGTCTTTGCATAACATATATATGCACACATACATATATTTACATACACAAACACACACAAATAGATACATACATACATACAGTACACCTACATAACATGCAAACATAATCATTCAGAAGCCAAACCGTTTGTCTTCGTACATACGACTGCACGCACCCACGGACAGGGGGAACCACAAAGATTGTAGCAAAAAAGTTGACAACAGACGGTCATAGTATGCTAAATTAGTCCTCTAAGCCCATATACAGTAGGTATCGATTGGGACCCAATACACTATGATATCCTCTCGCAATTAATAATTTTTTCCTGACGATGTTTTTCTCTCCGTACGAACGTTGATGTTTTCCGGCAGACACTATAAATCAAGGCTGTCTCTTTCAGCAATTACTAGACATTCATAGGCACGGAGAATGTTTACACATTATTTTTCTTCTAGGTGTGTGCAGTATATATATATGTATATATATAACTATATATATATAACTATATATATAATTAATATGTATATATATATAATATATATATATATATATATAATATATATATATATATATATATATATATATATATATATATATATATATATATATATATATATATATATATATATATATATATAGATAAATAGATGTATAGATAGATATAGGTTTATTTATATATATATATATATATATATATATATATATATATATATATATATATATATATATATATACACATAATGTGTATGTGTCTGAATATGAGCGTTTTCATATTTCCTAGACCTTGAGCGTTTGTATGCTAATGTGCAGCTGTATGGGTACGTGAAGTACAATCTTAGGTAGGAAATTATTTTCGAGAAAAAGTGTGAATACTTAATTATTATTATTATTATTATTATTATTATTATTATTATTATTGTCGTTGTAAGGAATGACCATTTTAAAACCGTATTTGTGCTAATGGTACTAAAATGCTCACAGCTGATTTCTTTCGGCTTGTTAATACAATCAAGGGATTAACCTAGAATCCATAGTCGGTCGCTCCCTTTACGGAATAACGCGATTTGTTACATTCAAACAGACCTTCCTTGTGTCATATATATATATATATATATATATATATATATATATATATATATATATATATATATATATATATATATAGATATGATATATGTGTGTGTGTGTAAACGTGTGTATATATATATATATATATATATATATATATATATATATATATATATATATATATATATATATATATATACATTATATATATAATATATATATATATATATATATATATATATATATATATATATATTGTCACGAAGTGATCAAGCACCTGGTTATTACACAAATAATAAGACCAAGAAATTTACCTCACTTCAGCCAGATACTTGAAACCTCATAACAATAATATTAAGACTGGATACTCTAAAGGTACAGTGATCCTGTAAAACTTCTTTAACACTTGAAAAATCAATCTAAATTTGTCAAGTTATGGGTGAGGTAACAACTGATAAGCTATAAACAGACTAGGGGAAAAAGGGCATCACTCCATCAAGTACTATAATTGTTTCCCTGGTTCTAGTTCACTTTGATAAACGAGAACTAGACAGATATATCACTTACGTTGAATACACACACACAAATCTCTAATCACTGGTGGTCAAAATGAAACACTGTGCTTTTAAAACTTTAAACAGACAAATTTATTTCTAAGTTCAAAAGTTATAAGCAGAGTTCACAGTCTCAAAAAGATTTACTATTACTTGACAACAGTGTAAGATTTAAGTATTTCTTAACCAAGATTATCTCATAAAACATTAATTTATCAAGAAATCAATTTAATTAAGCAAAATTCAAATGATCAACACTCACTCCAGATTGTAATGTAAATCTTAATAATTGAAATCAACACAAATGTTCACTGAAATCTTAATAATTGAAATCAACATAAGTATTCACTGAAATCTCAATGAAACCAATACCAACAAAACACTAATTAATCACCAACACAAACTTTGGGAAACACAGTGAAATTATAAACACATGAGCATATAATGATAATATGAAAACACGAACTTATAAGAAAGTAATATGCAGAAATAAATATAACAACAGCAATTTCACTAAGAAAATATGTTTAAAGATTATATCAGTCTTTCAAAAGATTACCTTCACTTTTAAAAGACTAAACTCACCTCTTACTAAAATCACAACTACCTTTCACAAAGACAACTTTTCAGTTTTAAACATGATACAATACAAGTAAATAAGCACATTACCTTACTCAATCATGTAACCTATAAAACACACTTTACCACAATGGCTGTAGAACACAAATATTTTAAACCATTCTCAAAAAATATTATATCTCGTGGGAGAGTTTTACCAAACTTATATATCTAGGAGAGTAACCACAGTTTTACACCCTTCTATTGAATAACAATTGAGAGAGAGAGAGAGATCTTATTAATGCTAGGTCCCTTACCAGACTAACTGTTTTTGTTCACCATCTCTGCTTTTATCTTCAAACCTGGGTTGCCAGTTAGTCACTTCAACTCATAGAATAACCTTTGGAACTAGTCAGGTTAAAAGATGTCAACCCTCGTCACAGATCCTTATCTCTCTCCTCGCTTTCTCGTCTCCTGGAAGTCAAGCCCAGCTGTGTGTCCACAGGATGTACTGGTTACCAAGATATCTCTGAAACTTTAACTCCCAAGGAACATGGAATGTTAAGAACATAAAAGAATATGTAACATTTATAAGCATTATAAAGTCACATCATTACACTTCACAACATATGAAATAGCTGTAAAAAAAAAATGAAAATCACAGACAATACATCAAAACACAGAACAAATATTACTTTTACAGAATGGTTATATATTATAATATCATATTATAATGTATATATATATATATATATATATATATATATATATATATATATATATATATATATATATATATATATATATATATATATATATATATATATATATATATATCTTCAGGTCTTTCAGGTGAATCTAAGTTATACATATATGCAATATACATATATACATATGTACACACACACACACACACACACACACACACACACACACACAATTATCCTTCTGATATATATATATATATATATATATATATATATATATATATATATATATATATATATATATATATATCTGTTTGCGACACACGTTCAGAAATTTATTTAGTTAAAATGATAATGGTTCTGTTTGTTTTGTTTTTCTAAAATTCGAGTGTGTGTAGTAATGAAATATAACGACAATCAACAGTTAATGTTGAATAGGAAGTCATCTGACGAATGTTTTCTCCCTCTAGATTCCAAATGTGTATCCATTTTTGAAATATTATTCGCTCTCACTCACTAGTTCACTTAATCACTCACTCACTCACGCGCACGTGAGTAAAAGCATATCTTGGCAGAGGCAAAGAGACTTTGAAATTCAGTGTTCTGATGCATACTATATATGTAACTGGGCAACATGCCTCAACTTAAATCTACGTTTCTCTGGGTATTTTAAACTGCTTCTAAGTAGTTATTGTCATAAGTAATATTTACCTTGATGCAAAACTCTCACTCTGTATGTATTCATGTTTGTTTTTATTTTCTATAATATATATATATATATATATATATATATATTATATATATATATATAATATTTTCTCCTATATATTCCAAATATATCCATTTTTATATATATATATGTATATATATAGTGTGTGTGTGTGTGTGAGTAAAGTACATATGTATAGAGGCAAATGTATATATATATATATATATATATATATATATATATATATAAATATATATATATATTTTATATATATATACATGCAGTTATTGTCATATACATATATTATATATATATATATATGTGTGTGTGTATGGAGAGAGAGAGAGAGAGAGAGAGAGAGAGAGAGAAAGAGAGAGAGAGAGATACAGACATGCACATTACTGTATCAAGAGCGTCGATATACTTCCATATTCGTTTAAGAGAAGGCACGGAACTGTTATGGACAATCTTTTCACCATTAACTATGCAATTTGTTGTAACGGGTATATTAATAGTGAATAAAAAATATTGACCTATTGGTATTCTTTGAACTCTACTGACAAAGATAGACTACATAAATGTATTTACATTCAGAGAGAGAGAGAGTATGGTAAGTCTTGGGTGGGCTGCCGTAGCGTCAGTTCACATTGAACTAGTCCTAATATGTAATCCATTCCACATCCAGTCTCAGAATACTGAAGGAAAGGATCGATGGTCTGAGCAATGAAGAGTGTAGGTACTTGTAACTGTGGGAAAGAAGTCGATAAGGCCTATTCATATGGTTATTATCCACCCCAAACCTCCCTACCCCAACGCCCTGCTTCCTCTCCAAGGGAGAAAGCTCCCGTCTTGATAGTAAATAACTTTCGTTTTGCTTTGTAACGTTTCAGATGTTATTTTGCTCAACAGTTTTGGAACTGAGATTGGCAAGACCTAACCCAGTTATTTCATTCGTGCAATGATTGCCTTAACCTTCCTTATTTGGTGTTGCTGACCTATTCACAGTTATAATTCATATTTTCATTCATTCTTATTAGTTTACGAAGTCTCTCGATCAGCACAAAATTTAATGAACTAATTCATTCCTTTACGCACAACTTAAAATTGACTTCTCTTATGCTGATCTTTATATTTTCTTTCTCCACTTATGGAACATGCCCTGGAACAATGTATTCTTTCTTACGCCACTACTATCCATTTACGGAACACCTTTTATGATTGGGGCATAGGTCCCGGTGGACTTTTTACCTTCCAGTTTAACGTCAGAAGTCAAGAAAGGAAACGTAATAAAAGACGAAAACATCCCTTGCATGCGTCTCATGTTTTATAGTTATGCTTCATTTATCATCATAGCAGCATTTTATGTGCGTGATTGACGGCATTAGTGCGTGCATTAAATCGCTGGTTACCCAGTCGGTGAAATTAGCAAAGTTGGGTCAGGTCGTAGTATGGAGACGGTTGGCCACGAAGATAAATGCCAGATGTTAATAAGAAACGGGTGAATTTCGAACAATCAAATATTTCCTGGCAAACCGACGTTAGTATTAGTAAGTTAGGTCAAGTCCGTAACTTACTTTTATTTATTCGTTATCGCAGACCTCGTCATGTTATCCAGTCATTTTGCGTTCGTAAGAAGAGATTAATTTTAGACAGCATTCATTGTCATTGAGAAGGTTAGCGACATCTTTTTATATAACGGTCGTGCAATTACATCGTTGTGCATAGCGGTCTTGCAATTACAATTCAGAGACGGGTCAACTGTGCTACTGTCATTAGCTAAGAAATGCTTCTGAAGAATGTTCAAGGTTGATGCATCATCCTAACTTATGTCTATGTTAATACTGTGTATATTGTATCATTCATATCAAATGATTAGGTAAAATCATGAGAAGCGTGAGATATAAATACATCAGCTATGAAAGTAATAATTCGTCGAATGGCTTCAGAAAAGACTCGGAATGCAATCAGCATGTTTGAAGAAAAAATATAGAAAGTATCAGCGTGATTAAAAAAATAATAATTGTAATTCAAAGTATCGCCGTTAACCGATGAGATATAGTTCCATCTTATTGTGAATTTACATCGCTTTAATGACATTTTTTTAAATACAGCCGTAATATAGATTTTTATCCAAAAACACCAATGGAATTTTCTTTTGAAATGTAGTAAATTTTGGAGACATTACTTATAATTCATTCCTGATTCTGCACTACAAGATTTCGATGCTCATTATCGGAATCACATGTGTATTTGTGGCCTAATATTTGAGAACACAAAGATTATATATATATATATATATATATATATATATATATATATATATATATATATATATATATATATATATATATATATATATATATATATATATATATATATATATATATATATATATATATTCATATATAACAAGTATATATATTATATATATGTATACATATATATACATATATATATATATATATATATATATATATATATATATATATATATATATATATATATATATATATATATATATATATATATATATATACACATACATATACATACATACATACATATATATAATGATGACGTTATGGCCCAGTGGGATAAAAAAAAAAACTTGGTGGATGTAGCACTAATGTGGTAAACTTGCCTTTTATAAGCTAATTGTTAATGGTTGGTGTCACAATTATTTAAAAATTCATTTTTGAACTCAGTATTTTGTTGAAGATATATAGATATATTTAACGAAGTTATTTCAGTAACATCATGCAATTAAAATGTAACCTGATTTACAAAGGTGTTTTTCTCTATTGATCGGTGACTTCATTCATATTTAACTCTGATCGATGTAATGGAATGTGTTTTCAATTGTTAATGGTACATTACAGGTCTAGCATGCCATGACATATTGTTCATGGAAATGTCCCTGAATGCTTTAATTTACATAATTTTGTTTTAATTCAGCGACGGTTGGACAGTCGATGAAATGGAGAAGTTTGAGAAATTTAACAAAAATACTTTGTCTTTTTTTGGGGGGAGGGGGGGAATAAAAGAGAATCGACTGAAGTTGAAATATGATAAAGATCAGTAAAATTATGTAAAGTAAATGTGTTTTGCTTAATTATGAATTACTTTTGACTGTATATTGTGATTATTACCATGGTTTCTATTTATTATTATTATTATTATTATTATTATTATTATTATTATTATTATTATTATTATTATTATTATTATGTGCTGTTGAAGAATTTTCTATAAACTGCGTTTCTATATAAAACTACATTTCTTATGTCACCAGAAAATTATGGCCAGTAATCAGATTTCCATACATTTCATTTAAAACGTGAACGAAGGCTACAGCTACTTAAAGTCTGTTATTTGAACTGACGATTCTCACTCTTTTTCTGTAATATGGCGTGAAAATGCAAAGAATTCTTTCGTTGTTTTGGTTTGTGCTGTGGAAACCCCTTTAGCTTACTACTGTAGCCCTCGCACTTCTTATCCGGAAGTGTTCTTTTTCTTAAATTCCCTCTTGTCCGCTCTGTCACAAGCATGCTCTTGCACAATCCACTTGTGATAAAAGTGTAGGCACAGGTTACGTGGCATAATTAGTCTTTGCCAGTCTTGTGGTAACGCCATTTTGTTTTTAAGGATCTAAGTCTTCGTTACCTTCGTGCATGTGTTGCACGAGGATTGCAGCATGTCATTACGTATTTAGAAAGACTGCATTATGATTTGTAGAAAGCAAACTGCAATCAATTGGCACTTTCTTGACGATGTCGGTTACTGAACACTTTCACGTAGTGTACAAAAATAATCTACGCAATCACTAGGAAGACGTTGGTGAAATTACTGCCAGTGGATTTGACTCAGATGATTTTGTGAATACTTGTGTGTTGTGTCTTCCACACGCGCACAGGAGACGTGTGATATCGAACACAGTTGAATGCATATCGTCTAGTCACTCATCGACATAGTAGGACATTCCACCGTAGATTAGGGACGATGGATTCAATCCGTCGTTTTTGCACAGTGCCTGTTCTTATATTTCATTTCGTAGCGTCAAAACCGGAAGGTGAAATCATGCCGTCTCTGGGATTACACTTAAAAGGGATTCCGCCATCAAGTATTTCCAGCTGCTTTGCCATACATGGTCTGTTCTTCTTAGAAATAAGAAGGAAGAAGAGCAGCTTTTAAGCGTAATCCTCGTACACGCGCACCGTAGCTTAAGGGCATTTATATTAGACAGGTGTAAATATGTTGGTTGGTTGAAGGCTTAATGTAAAGTTGTAACTAGTATTTTTATCTTTCACTGAATTAAGTATAGACGGTTAATGTGCCACTGTGATACGTGACCAGCGCAAAAATAAAAAAGTTTGTTCAGGATTTCAAATAGTTTCATTTTCCCTCTTCATTCGAATTTGCGATCTGAGGTGAATTTAACAAACCTCACCTTGGACACATACTTGAAGCTCAAGATTATTCTAATGGTGCCGCTTATGAAGTAAGTGTGGCAGAATCTGACCTTGAATCACCTCAGATATTTCGAAGATAGAACACCAAAATGAACAATATAAGCGCGAACGAAAAAAAGTTCCAGTGACATCCTGAAATTAACAGTGGACAAGTTCAAACATCTGTGTAAGTAGCTGAATGTCTAACTGCAGCAGACGTTATCTGTATCATGTATACCATCATCTTAGTCCGTTGAACTCTGATAATTGGGAATGGGAGTGTCTCGCATTTTGGAGAGTCAGTCCATTGTCAGCCGGTATGCAGGACACGTGTAATTTCTGCTCGCTAACGGAAGCGTTATTTCAAAGCAAGTGTTACGTATATAAACAAATCTTAATTTTTGATATTGTTCACACGCAAGATGCAGTTAAACCCTCGAATTGTATAGGACCTCTTTCTCTTCAGCTGACAGGTGAGTACGAGTATTTGGTTTGGCAAATTCGTATGCTTTTCCTTCCATGCCTTCCGTTTTTTTTTTTTTTTTCATTATTCCCTTTCCTTCATTTCGAACAAATGACGCACTGATAATCTGACTGTGGTTGTCATTCTTGTATTTGTAGATATATTCATCACAGTGTACCCTCGGGGCAATACGATGACGAGAACGTTGAACTTTACATCCTCGTTTTCGATAATCTGAACGACAAAGTATAACACGCGCCCACCTTTCTATCTTTTAACAGGCGTCATTGACCTGTCACTCATCTCTGAGGATGAAGCAGCGAAGGTGGACTAAAATGTTGAAACCTTATTTGCTGTCGATCAAGTCACTTTTGGAGGTAAGTCATTCCGTATGTCAGATTACGTTTCTCGCTTTTTTATGTTTAACTTGATAAGGTGAGGGATGCATGAGATATTAAATCATACTGTTTGGTTCGCCACTCCCTCTGCGTGTCTCTGATGCTTTGATGAATGAGGCACACGATTAGACAGCTGAACAATACGCACGCGATGTAGTTATTGGCAGGAAGACCTGAGGATATGAGCTAATCGCTGAGGTGGAAGTTCCTGTTAAGATTTAAGATTTCCTCCCTTTGTATATGTATATAATATATATATATATATATATATATATATATATATATATTATATATATGTATATGTATATGTATATATATATATATATATATATATATATATATATATATATATATATATATATATATATACATATTTATGATCGGTAGTGTCCTTGTCTTATCAGTGAGGAAACCTAGGTTTGGACTTGATAGAAGACGGGTGGATGACTGCATGATATTAATACAGTGTGGTACGATGACCGACATGAGTGAAGTACCTGACGGTTAGTCGAATGCGGTGTTCGTAACCAGTGTTAAGAGGGCATGGAGTTTACATCCTCATCTTAATTGACTTGTTGCAAGCCGAATGACTGATGCCGCCCGAAACCAGTGCTCACTAAAAAAGAAAAAAAAAAAAAGTATGTTGTGGAGCACTGGGTAAATTACAAGGTCTGAAGTTCAATCACAGCCGTCCAGCTGTGAATGGGTACAAGCACCAGCTGTAAATCAAACGAAAAGTCATAGGATTAGTAACCTCATGCCTAGGACGTGCTGAGAACCAGAAGACTACTTCCTTCTACTGTCAACCCCAATGGGTAGTTTCCCCAAAAGTCACAGCCAGATTCATGTATACCATAAAATTAGGTTACGTACTGAAGTTTCCTGAATTATATAAAAAAAGCCTGGCTAAATACTATTATGACAGCTAATTCCACCTCTTCGCTGCCATACAATAGAGATGAGATATTCGCACCCTCAATGTACTGTCTTCAAACAGTGCTAATCAAGTAAATATTTTTTACATTTTACTTTGGCTTTAAAACTAATTTTCCACATTTTGATATGACATCGGCAGTTTTCTTGTGTTACATAAAACTTGATATGTCTCATTGTTATGTAAGTCTCATATAGAAGTGCAAGAGATCTTACGTAACTCATCACTGAGGGAAATCTTGGTACCATATACAATGCTGCAGATTTTTTTTATGTTTAGTATGGAATCTTATTTCAGCTACGTCGCAGACTAAGAGTGTTAGCTCTACCTTAGTTAACAGGATCTGATTCCTTATTCAATGTTAGGCTCAGATGCTCATATGTTTTGTATTATATCGCTTATATTTTCCTTTGTTTATATCTCTTGTTGTATCCGCTTATCAGTAAACATGTAGAGGGAAGATCGTCTGTTACTGCCGACCTCCATCCAGGATAAATTGACAACAGTTTTAAGGCATACGAAATAACAACGCACACACCTCTTTACCATTTCAGGTAAGTAATGGCCATCAGTTTAAAATTAAAACGATGACAGGCAGCAACGACAGGAACTCACGGCAGAACGAGATACATCAGTAGCAGAAGTTAGAGTAGTGGTAGGCTACCTTAAGGCAGAAAATCGTCGACAACAACTTGTCGTTTGGATGGCATCGGTTAACTAACAGTCATCATCGGTAGAGGCTCACATAGCTAAGGCAGGACAAACAGTTAGGTTACCGTTGATGATCAACTTACCCTCACACAGTCATCATTAGTAGAAGTAGTCATAGGAAAGATGGTAGACTCAGTAGAATTTAAACACTAGAATGAGTTGCTGACCCTAAATTAATCTTCCCGTATATCGTGCAACAGTATCATAGAAAACGTAATCTATAGTCGTCACAGAAAATGAATATAGGGTTTAAATGGGATACCCTGATTTTAATCGAAGACCCACCGTGGAGGAAAATCATAGGTCTTTTGATCGATCATGTTAAGGGATCTTAACCTTGGGTCCATGGACCCCTTGGGTTTACATAGGTAGGCAAAACTGAAGACTGGTTTCCCGCCAGTCGTCTCCTGGAAGTTTGACCACCTTTTGTTGATTTTGTTGATGTGTTTTGTGTATATTTATAATATTTGCCGACTTTTGTTTATGCTATTATATTAATCCCTAAGTGTCTGATACTAAACACGGCCCCCATTTTGCACGTAAACTGGTAGGCTAGTTACAGAACCAGAGGGGCTCATAGAAAATTTAATTAAACATAAAATTGAAGTTTAATCTCCCATATTTTCATCTTGCAAGATGTATTTTATTATTATTAAAAAATTGTGCTTACCATGCATGATTAACCTGACATCGTCTCTCGTAACGAACAGGGTATACAGAGAAACAAGAGCTCTAAGGATACGTTTACGCTGGCGGCGATTCGGCAGGTGCAGACGGTCTAAGGGTAAAGAATTCTCTATGTGGAGCCACTGCTAACTGTAACTTGGTCGTTACATCATGCTGTAAAATTGGAGATTCGGCAACAGCAGACTCAGATGGTACTTTTGCGCATCCTCCATATTTCTCGTTCAACTTTCCGATGATTTAGGTAAGATGCAGATGTAGCAAAATTCTGGTTACTATATAAATTTGTGCTCGTATGAATGTGACAAAATGTAAATTTTTTGCCTGCTTATAGCTTTGTTTTATTGTTAAATTTATATGTATCTTTATTATGTAACTTTGTCTATGCCTCCAATTTCTTTAAATATTACTTTTGCTTGACTGTAATGAATATTTGTCGCCTTTACGGGTAAAGAAGTGCCTTCCTCCATCTAAACCTTTGCTCCCCTCTTGACCTTCAACCCCTAACAGGTTCCACCCAAACCCTCTACCTCCTTCCTCCTCACTCATCATAATATGCCCATATCATCTCAGTCTCGACCGTCTTATCATAATAATAATCCTACCATCCCAGCACTTCTAATTTCTTCATTTTCCAGCCTCTCATGCAGCGAGATCCTCAAATTCCACCTCAGCTTCCTTATTTCGGCTTGCTCAAGTTTCTGTTCCTCCCTCCTCCTTCGTGCCCGTACTTCTGAACTATACAGTGGGTTTTCATTTCCAGTTTATTTGGCATTCTTTTGTCGCAAACTGCCCTGCTACCTCCCTACAATTCCCCAAAGCTACTTCTGTCCTATTTCTAACCTCAGCTTCGCACCCTCCCTTCTAAATTGAAGTAGATGCTAAGTATTTGAAACTCTTCCATTTTAAATCTAAGCCCCTTCTATCTTGTATAAATAACCTTATCCCCTCCTTGCTTGTTGGGCAGCATAACCTCAGTTTTACCCAAATTTTCTTCATATCACCCCATTCAAGAGATTTCTGTCACTCTCATACAATTCTTTGCACTTCTTCAACAGTCTTCCGTGATCACTAAATCATCTGCATATAACAGTACCTATAGGTTTGCATTCCTAATCCCTTCACTCAATACATCCATAATCCATACGGAAAGAAATAGGCTAAGTGCCGATCCTTGATGTAAACCAACTCTTAACTTCAAAAATTTGTCTACCACAGGCTGTTATTACTGCTATTATTCTTCTTTTACACATCATTTCAACCAGCCTAACCAACTTTTTTGGCATTTCTCAAAATGCTACCTCCATTTGAATTCTATCAATGCCTTTTGTAGGTCCCACTGTAGGCATTACTTTAGGCTCTTCGGCCCC
The DNA here is from genome assembly GCF_040412425.1 of Macrobrachium rosenbergii. Lineage (NCBI taxonomy): Eukaryota > Metazoa > Arthropoda > Malacostraca > Decapoda > Palaemonidae > Macrobrachium > Macrobrachium rosenbergii. Next base: position 20,485,704 of record NC_089754.1, on the reverse strand, counting down.
GAGCTGCAACCCCTTTCATTCCTCTCACTGTACCTCCGTTCATTTCTTTCTTCCATCTCACTTTCCACTCTCTCCTAACAATAGTTTCAAAGTGCACCAGCGAGGTATTCCTCCTGTTACACCTTTCAAAACTTTCTACTCTTAATTTCCCTTTCAGCGCTAAATGACCTCATAGGTCCCAGCGTTTGGCCTTTGGCCTAAATTCCATAAGCTATTCTATCCTTTCTGTAGGTCCATAAATATAGAGGAGAGTGTGTAATGCCTCTCAGCCTCGTTTTCTGTGACTCTCTTCTTATAAAGTCAGCATCGGCTGTACCTCTCCCTCTAATGAAACCGTTCTGCTGTTCATCAGTCTACATTTTTTCGTGATCTCTCATCCAGTATCCTCTCTAAATCCTTCAGTAAATGATCTTTTAGCCTGATTTCTCTGTTACCATCCTCTCAGATTGCCTTTAAAGATACCAGCATCCATTTCACCACTCTGTTCCAAGTACCTGTAACATTTCAGTTTGCGCCTCTGATGGACCTGGTGCTTTGCTATTCTTCCTGTTACTTACATCCTTTTTCACTTCTGTAGAATGTATTTCCATCATCGGCCCCACCTCCCCCAAATTCTCTATTTCATTCTCTGTTTAAAGGATCCAAATTATAATAATCTAACCATCTTCGTCTTATATCGCCATCCTTATGTAAGATATTTCCTTCTTTATCTTGAAGACACATGAGTGACTCAGATCTTGTCTTTAATTTTTCATTGAGTTTGATGTTCTGTAAATATCCTTGTCACCCTTTTTTGTTCCTAACCTCCTACTCGACTCGTCTGTTGCTCTTCCTGTTGTTATGCCAAATATCTCCTTACTTTCTCTTTTCTCCTCTGTGTATCATTCATCGGCATTTTGCACGTCTCGCCTTCTTATACTTCAAAGCCCTAAACTTTCGCCTAATTTAATCTAGTGCCTCTCAATTTCACCATCACTTTTCTCCCCCTCTTGAAATTCCATAGCCACTTGTTTGCCCTGCTGCTTCCTCTGCACCTTTCACGCATTTTTTTTTTTTTTTTTGTCATTCCAAATATTTTCTATTCTCGTCTAAATTTGTAAATTTATTCCTACTGGTTGTCTTTGTTTTACATGCTTCTATGTTGCTCATGCTTTCTTCCTTTAAGATTCTATATATATACATGTATGTATATATATATATATATATATATATATATATATATATATATATATATATATATATAGACAAAAATTTGCAACGCATGTAGATAATTGAATATGCATGTGTATGTGTTTGTATGTTAGCATTGCAAATTGCAATTATGCATGCATACATGAGAGAGAGAGAGAGAGAGAGAGAGAGAGAGAGAGAGAGAGAGAGAGAGTTTGCGGTGCTTGAAACAAGGAAGTTGCGATATATTGCAACTTTCTATGCATAATGGACGTTAGTAGGACATTAATTTGTATTTTATCAACTTTGAAGGAGAAGCCGTTCTGGTCCCCGAAAAATCCCAGGAGCTAATAAAATATACCAGCTCGCAACATTGCAATAATGCAAGCAAGTTGGAATATATTGCAATTTTGGCTGAATTTTTGGCATAACGGACCAATCGCTTTACCTTTCTTTAGTTGAAGCAAAAGCTGGTTCGTTCCCTAAAAACATCCGAATTGTCTTACTATTTTTAATGATGTGAGTTTGTTTAGAACCTTGCCGTATTGCAAGCAAATTGCAATATATTATGATTTCAAATGCATATTTGTAATTAGAGTCCTAGTAGACAGCCTTTTATTCTGTTTGATGCTTCTACAGTTGGTTTGCAACTTCCAAAATCCAAGAGATTACACTTTATCTGATCTACATATGTGAAAATGTATGTATGTATGTATGTGTGTATTCCAGCATAACTCTGAAACGCATTGAGCAATTTCATGCATACTTGGTGTACATATAACTTACTATCTCGAAAAGAATGCTGTGGGCGTAAGACATCACTAGTACCAAAGGGGTTGGGGGTGGGAGTGGCTTCCCTGAGACAGGGCTGGTTCTGTCCATAGACTTAGTAATTAAATAAACTTTAGGGGTTTATCATACCTCATTTCGGTATATATATGACTTACTATCTGGAAAAGAATACTGTGGTGGGGAACACATCACTGGTACCAAAGGGGGTGACATGTAAAAATAACCAAAAATTACAGATATGAATGTCTTAATCCATAGTTTTTGAGGTCACTGAGATGAATAGTGACACCCCCGATGCCCTTTAAGTCCAAGTTCAGCCCCGAGAAAGGGGGTTAGAGAAGTGGTGAAAAATAGAATATAAAAAATGATATTAGTGTCTAATCCATAGTTGTCGAGGTCGCTGTGATGAATAGCGATAATCCCAGTGCCCTTTAAATCCAAGTTCAGGCACGATAGGAATGGGGTGTGAGAGGGGGTGAAATATAAAATGTAAAAAATGTTGGACAATGTAACTGGAGCAATTTCTTAACAGGAAAGGGAAAGGGGAGAGAGAGAGAGAGAGAGAGAGAGAGAGAGAGAGAGAGAGAGAGAGTAGAGGGGTGTTAGGGTGGAGAGAAAGAGAGTAGAGGGAGTGTTAGGGAGGGAGAGAGAGAGAGAGAGAGAGAGAGAGAGAGAGAGAGAGAGAGAGAGAGAGAGAGAGCGTATTGGTTGTCATTCAGAGTTTTCCTTGGCAGTACCAGGTTGGTCAGCTAGTTTCAAGTAAAATTTGCAAGCTCCTAGAAAAAAGCATAAGGCTATAGACCTGTTATTTTCACGAATTTAGCCTTGCTTGCAACATTGCAGTATTACAAACTCATTTTAATAAAAGCCAATTTTGCATGCATGCAAGCCTTTTAAGGTCCAACAGACTACATTTTACCCTTTTGCAAAGCAAAGTTGGTTTGCTTCCACAAAAAAAAAATTCTAGGCTTTATCTCTGTTATGCTGATGAATTTTTCCTTGCTTTCAACACTGCCCTGTTGCCAGCAAATTGCAAAATATTGTAATGCTGAACTCAGTCTTCATTAGAAGCCCAATAAACATAATTATATTGTGTTAGAAGGAAAGATTGTTTTGCTATTTTATACTAATTTAGCAATAATTGCAACATTACCTTAGTACCTCTACTATCATCATATTTCACACAGCAACTCCATCTGCAACATTGCAGTGAGTCGGATATTTGTTGTTCTTTATAATAGCCGCCAGATTAAGTCATTCTGAAATAAAATGGTTACATGAACTTTTCATGACCTTTGTTGTAAGGCAATGATACGGGTATACATTCCGGAGTTATTCATTTGTCTTGATTCAGTTTCATACAAGCGAAACTAAACTGTAATTTTCATGTGATCAAAGGAAGTTGTCTTGTGTTCTATCTAAAAGAATGATAATTGGGGTTTTATAATTCATTATCAAATGCAATTGTATTAAAATAATCAATTAATGAGATCGTACTTTGGTTTTGTCTTCACATCTCCGTATACTCTAAGGCGGCCACGTGGTCACCGTGCAGTCCTTTCTCCACCAAAAAAATTTACAAAAATTTCAACTATAAGCAAGTCGTTAACGACATCTATTGGCCACCGTAGAAAATCAGCGCCAATGAACTATTGCATCTTCAAAGATGGGCATGAAAGCTAGCTAGATTATTTTGGTTACAATCTTTCCTCATTACTTAATACGTTAACTGTGCTAAGATAACTAGATATAACATCAGCTGGAAATAAAAGGAAAAATTACGCTATAATTATCACCCACAGAGGAAATGACGTGGGCACGTTATAGACGATATGAAGATCCAGGCATAGCAACAAAATGAAATTCAACATCGTATTTGGACAAGAATATTGCAGTTCTGATCATAGAATAGTATCATTAATGTATATTTATTAATAAATCAGGTTTCGGAACTAAATGCAGTTTACTTGAAATAATGAACTATCTTTAATTCATCGACGTGAAAATCATAATTTAGATTGGCAGTTCCGACAACCCTGCAGTTCCTGTTTATAGGGGTAGAGGTCTCAGGCCAGGTATCTACGGGAAACAATTGCATGGTTTTTTTACTTCTATATACAATAACAATATTACCTATTAATTTTTAATATTTTAGAGCTGTTCCACGTTTTTCATATTCCAAAGCTACCCGCCGAATTTAAACCTAGCATATTTTAAACAACTCTCTTGATTTCATGAAGTTCGGGAAACAGTAAAAACTCAAAATAATTTTATTCAACGTATTATTATTAAGGTTTTGATGTATTTTAGCAGTACCTCCAAAACGGTGAAACTTTAACCAGAATTGAATGTAAAGGAATCCCAACGTTTACATTCAGAGCCCACTGAAAATCAGAAATGATAACTTAATATTCTTAAGCTAGATGATTTGTATTAGATATATCACATCAAAATCTTACACTTATAACAAATAATTTGTCCTTCTTCAGCTCGAGAGCATTTAATTATTATCCTAGAATAATATGTAACAGCTCTGTTACATACTCTTCTGTCACTAGAAGGAACGTCAAGAGTTCCTTGAAATCCTTTCATTCCTTCAGAATACTCCTGTTTAATTATAGGTTTCAGAGGGATAAATATAATTTTATTGCACTGAATTTGTATTATATTTATACGAAATTTATATTTCGTATAGGTGAAAAATGAAATAGTTTCTGTAATGACCAGAGAGAGAGAGAGAGAGAGAGAGAGAGAGAGAGCTGATTTCGAGGAGGAACGTTTGGCTACCACTTGCTCGGCCGAGGCAATACGTCACTGAGAGAAGAAAAATATCTAAGGTTTAAACGAAGTCATTTAATTATAATGCCATGAGATGGCTAATGAATTCATCTCGGGGGGAGTTCTTGATGAGTATGTGTTTCATTGTTTTACTGTTCTTAAATGCGACATTAACACCAAAATTCTTAAGAAATGGTTGATATCTTTCATATTAATATTATAAGGTAGTACAAGCAAATTTTTTGTGTTGTAAGGTTCTTTTTGGTTTTGATAAATAGTCTTTCTTGCCGCTTCTAATGTATTGTTTAAAACAATGTCAGGATATTTAGATTTCTTGCCTGTATTCCTAATCTTATATATTTCCTCATCAATATATTCAGGGCTACATACACGTAATGCTCTTAAAAACACAGATGAAAACACTGATTTCTTAACCTTATTGCTTTGTCCGGAATAGAAATGCACATAGGAAGAAATATTAGTAGGTTTTCTATACACACTATATTTAAACCCATTACTATTTGTTCGTATGAGGACATCCAAAAAGGGTAAGCATCCATCATTTTCAATTTCCATAGTGAATTTAATTGGTGGTACTAATTGATTTAATTTCGATATTAAGCTACATTTCCGTTTCATGATTGTATATAAATCACTGTGTGAAAAAATTTCATGTCGTGTTCAAAACATACCAATGAACTGTCATGGCGGAGGTGGGTCATTGTCGAATTATGTTGTTTCCCCGCTCATTTTACGGGTAAAAAAGTTCCATACATCTCGGCAAGATACTTATACCTCTCTTGATGGCTCAATGGTTTACGTCAACTGGAGTCGCTGAATATTTATCGCGGGTTCGTGTCCCCATAATTCATTTATCATATATAAATTCCCCTTCGGCGACAATTCTCCAACGGAGATATACCGAGTAGCGTGAATTTCGATATTAAGCGACATTTGTATATTCATGATTGTATATAAATCACGGTATGATAAAAATTTCATATATATATATATATCTTTAATTTTTATTAGTTTTATTAATTTATTTTCCACTGCAGCTTCATTGTTCTTTCGAATGTCTGCTTTTTCTATGAAAAATTTTACTTTAATTCATCTATTATTTCTTTATTCTCTCTGCCCTTACTTTTCCTCCTAACTTTGTTATTCCCTTTTTCAGTTATATACTACTTTAACTAAAGCTCATCGTCCATTCCTCTATCATTTCCTTAGGTTCATCAGTTGAAATGTCTCTCAACCTCTCTCCACTCCCCTTTCAACTTCATTTCTCCATCGACTTTCCTTTCAAGTCTTGTATGACTGAATAACCGAAAATACCCAACCACCCCTGTCACTACCAGTTGAGCAGTTAACTTAAATATTATGTACTATAACCGTAGAGTTAACTGATTTTTCTTGTGAAAGCAGCTTCGGTCTCTCTCGTCAAAAGTTAATATCTCTAATCACCCACGTCTACGCTTCTCTCGTTAAACTTCAGTTAAGGTTATCTCCAAGAGCAGTATTCAGTTCCGGCATAAGGCCACCTTAATGACCAGTAACAGCAGCAACGTCGTTCTAAATCAGTACTGATCCAACAAAAGCAGTAGTGTTCAAGCAATCCTCAGAATAATGGTGATGTGATATTCCTCTGTGTTTGTACCTACTTGTGATTTATTTTCATATCTTACAGTGAATAATAATGACTTAGTTTGTCACCCTATGGAACAAGTACCTTTCAATACGACTAATCACCCTGAACTTCTTATAAAATTTGCATTTCACTTTAGGGACGTTAAAAAAATTCTTGATAACCTTGATAGCTTGGGTACAGAAGATCCTTATGGTTTCTTCTCTTTGTTTTTTCGAAAAAGTTTCTGGTTTGTTGTCTCCCAAGATTAGTAGAATCTATAGATTTTATGTCGACTTAGTATGTTTGCGGATGAGTGCAAGCTTAGTAATACAGTGCCTGTTCCAAAGAATGTTTTTATCTGCAGACTGCAGTAACTACATGCCAATTTCTATTCTCTCTGTGCTCTCCAAAACTGCAGCAGAATTTTTAAGCAACTATATAAGTATGTTGAATCTACAGGATTGTTAGCTGATAGTCAATATGCATGTAGGAAGCAGTTAATGTGCATTTCAGGGCCGTGTCTAATTGATTTTCGTCGATAAAATCTTACCAAAGCATTGGATATGGATCGTATTTTGGATATAGTTATTTGAAACCATAGCCTAATTGGCAAAAATGTGCAGTGATGTCTGATGTTGATGAATTAAGGCACTTATCAGTATAAATCAAAGAAATTTAAAGGGAAACTTAGCTAAATCTAGCAGGTTCGTAGATAGAGGCTAGTAAAACGTCATTACTGAAGGCCCTCCCACTCGTTGATACTGTGGTACGACGTACTTTACTAGACACCTCGCCCATATACTTTATGAATGACGACTCAGACGTTGGTAGTTGTAGTAATAGTATAGTATATGGAATTCTTATATTGTTTCACACACTCAGACTTACCCTGCATACCCTCTCTCTCTCTCTCTCTCTCTCTCTCTCTCTCTCTCTCTCTCTCTCTCTCTCTCTCTCTCTCTCTCTCCATCTTTTTGATGAGTCATGTCTCTCAGTAGAGTTCAATAAGGGAATGGGCATCAAATGGGAATATTAATTGTGTAATACAGTTCCATGGCGCAATTCACGTTTCCTTTAACTTAAATATGCATCAGGTCTTACTCTAACACTCTCTGTGAAAACAACCATCATTACCCTGAAGTTTCTGTTGCTTCATATTGTCTCCTAAAAAGTTCCGGTTCACGTGTACCTGATTAATCCTGCTAAATGAATGTAACATAACGCAAGTGTTCTAACCTTAACTCCCTTAATCCGTGATCAATCCCATAATAAATCCACAGTGCTTGGTAAAGCACACTATTCTCCCTTCATTATTTTATTTGTGTGCCTCTGTGTCAATTTTGTTGTTTCTATACGCTTTGATTCATTTACTTGGAACTGACACTAATGTTTGATGTAGGGTTGTTGAGTGGTTATCAGTTAGTCTCTATATTCCCTGTTTTTGAAGTTACTCATTCTTTCAATTTTTCAGTTATTTTGATTATATACTTCATTTAATCATAACTACATTGTAACGCTGAATGAACTTCTTAACTTATAATCCAAGCGCTTGGGCTATGCCCTTAATTTGATAATCCAGTAATCCATTGATTATACTGAACTTTATTGAAATTGAAGGAAATATGAAATAAAAAAAAACAATTATTGTAATATAAAATTATGTAAAAGGATATGCTGTTGTTTGTTGAAGATTAAGCCAGCCTTGTTTGAATCAGGGTCTTGCACTTTGAGCAGACCATAAGTGAAGAATTTTCGATGGATATTGAGAAAATAGAATTTCGATGATTATCGCATGTCCTACTCAAGGTATTGCTTATTGTACAAGATGGTCAAATATTTTTGTTTCTACGATCATTATCATACTACTGGGAACCCTGCTATTACGTCTGATGTCATAGTTTACGTCACAACTAGCCTCTCTCTGGGTGCTTACTAAATTTAGCTAAGTTTCCCTTTAAATTTCTTTGATTTACTCTGATAAGTGCCTTAATTATCCACATTGGACATCACTGCATAATTTTGCCAATTAGGCTTTGCCCTCAAGTAGCTATTTCCAAAATACGGTCCACATCCGATTCTTTGGTAAGGTTTTATCGTCGAAAATATATTAGACACGACCCTGAAATGCACAGTAGGTACCTGCGATGCTCTTTTCGACTTGACAAGCCATTTGCAAGAGAACCTTGATAAGGGTTTTGAGTGCAGAATAATTCAAACAGATTTTAGTGCTGTTTTTGATTTAGTGAATCACAAACGTCAAAATCTTGGAGTGGGTGGGTATGTTTTAGGATTACTTCAAGATTTCCTTACAAGTAGGCAGCAGCGAGTTGCTGTTGATGGGGTCTTTAGTGAACCAAACCTATTGTGTTTGGAGTTCCACAGGATAGTGTTCTTGGTTCACTGTTATTTTTAGTGTATACAAGTGATATGGTTGTTGGCCTGGAAAACAAGATTGTTCAGTATGCAGATGATGCAACACTTGTGGGTGTAGCAGAGTCTCCACTTGAAAGAAATGAAGCTGCCCTCAGCCTCAATCGGGACATGGACCGGACCAGTGAGTGGCGTAGTTGGTGGGATATGAGGATGAACACCAGTAAAACGATAACATTATTGATTAGCAGACCACGTACAGATTTTCCACCTCATCCTCCCCCTCAGATGGATGGGACTCTGTTGAATGAGTCTAAAGCTTTAACTATTCTAGGTGTAACTTTTGACTGACATCTTACTTTTGAGAAATGTTTAATGAAAGTTTCAGCAAATTCCGCACGAAATTAAGCCTCATATATTAACAATAATAAAATCAGAGCAAACTGTTTTAGGTCATTTGTCCTTCCTTTACTGGAATACTGTTCTCCAGTGTGGATGTCTGGTTCGTGGTGGTAGGTTTCTGTTTCCCAGTATTAGCAGTTATAACTTGGACCATTGACGGATGGTCTCTTTGTCAATCTTTCATAAGTCGTATTTTAACAAAGATCTTTCACATTCACAATTGATCCTTGATCCCCTTTTCCTGCCGAGAGCAACCAGATGCACTGAAAAACAGCACCAGTATCAATGAATGTGCCTCGCTGATGAACTTCTCAGTTCCAGAGGTCCTTTATTCCTCACACCGTTGGACTGTGGAACAGCCTCCCAGAGGATGTCGTGCAATTGGAACTTCAAAAGTTTCATGGGAGGATGCAATGCATTACCACCCTAATACAATTCTCCTTGTATTTTGATAATTTACTTACATTTTTATTTATTTATTTATTTATTTATTTGTTAATTTATCTGATTTTATAATCACTGACCTCTTTCTGTATTTCCCTTTACCTTCTGTTACTTCTTTCGAATGAATACCATATTCTTTGGAAGCTTGAATTTCAAGTGTGTGACCCCTGTGGGCTTGTTCCATATGAATTGGGTTCATCTTCTGAATAATAATAATAATAATAATAATAATAATAATAATAATAATAATAATAATAATAATAATGGTAATAGGCGTAATAGAAAAATTAAAAACAATCGATCCAAAGTCCAGATTAGTAAGTTTTGATGTATTTGTAGTTTACAAAAGAGTTATTGAGTTGGTATTAGAATATCTAAGAAACTGAACTAGATTGGACTTAATCCCTACAGTCAGCCAAATTTAGAATGAACTAAATTGCATAATTGTGATTGTAAGTTCCCATTTAATAGAAAATTCTTTAAACAAGTGATTGATTCTACCTTAGAGACTTATCTCATAAATCTCCATTGGTCCTGTAGTGTCTGCAGGCCAGGTATTAATTCCTCCTGAAGGTTGCACAGCCCCTACTAAGTCTCCTTCCTCTTTCTTACAATTGCTGTATTCATTCTTTTATGATTGTAGATCTCTTGCAACACCTTGCTGTAGGGATGAGTGTATCACATTGTTTACCCAGTCCGTAAATAAAAGAATATAAACCATGGCCTTCTAACCAGTCAAACTATGAAACTCATTGTTAGTTTCGAGACCTTTTTTTCTGGTTCATATTCACTCAGCAATTTGCTGTCCAAGCTCCCTCCCTAAAATTCACCATCCACGAGAGTCCTTCCCTCTTCACTAGCTAATCAAGCTCATGAAAGCTGATGGGTTATGTGTTAAAACAGTAAATTTTTGTGAGGACAATAAAGTTAATTTTTTAAATACAAGCCGAAAATTCTACACAGAAGGCCCTCATTCTAGCCGTTCTCATCTTGTGGTGCTGGGGTTCCCAGATGTGCAGCCAGTCAGAGTGTCTTCTTCCATTTTAAGGTGTCTCTTGGAATGTAAACCACACAGGTTTGTTTGAATAGTTGGGTTTGTATAAAAAAATTTTTGATTTTGATTTTTTCACAAAAACTTATGAGTAAGATGATATCTTTACTGTAAAAACAAAATGGTTTTTTAAAAAGTGGTTATTTTTATTACAGTATTTTCTTTTCTTATTTATTATTGAAGCACCTTAAACGCAGTCAGTATGGTGTGAACTATATAAGATGTGCAGTATATTTGAATACTATTTTTATGAAACTAATGAATAACAAAGACTGGACTTTTATATGGAAGGTCGATGATTTGAAATCTTTCTCATTCATATGAATTTACTAACAGTGACCTTACTAAATTAGATTATAATGGTGATGTCAGGAATAAGAATTGTGAACCTTTTTACCTTTTCTCCCGGAGATCTTTGTATCCATATAATGTACTGTATTAGTGCATGGTAATGTTTACTTTGTTATAAAGTACTGTATATGATTTAATGTTTTAGAATTGACTAAGCTATACCGTGTTCAGAATCCCAGCAAGAAGCAAAGATCCGATATAATAGTTAGGAATTAATCTTGACTAGTAATTTGGTTTTCGAATCAGTCATTTAATAATGAGTGTTATTTCACTTTTTCTTGTAGGTGCCTTCACACAACATTTAGACAGTTGGAACACTGTGCAGTCATGTGTTTTGGCCCATGAAAATTGATAACAGGCTCATTCCTTTTCGTCTAGAGATTTGGGAAGCTGGAGAAGCAGCGTCAAATGCTACAATGATATGTTACCGGTAAGTAACTAAAAAGCGCTGTGGGCACTTGCGCTTGGCATTTGATTGTTTTTTTTTGTCGGGGGGGGGGACCATGCATAGATAATGTAAATTAGCCTTTTGGAATCTTTCATTACAAGTGTATAAATACTGGAATGCTGCATTTTTATGATTTGGTCAGTCATGCTTAACATTTCATCACTTTCCAACTCCAATTTATCAGTTTTTTTGTGTGAAATGTTAAAAAAAAGTAACATAAAGAGGATATGATTTTAAAGCAGTTTGAAGTATTTTTAGTATAAAAAGCATAATTAGGTTTAATGCCACTCAGTTTGCTAGGATTTTTATCCTGCCTACAACTAAAATGTAGTGTAGTTGTGCAATCCTCTGTTCTCCAAATATTTAAGCGAGGAGCAATTTCTTTCCTGCTCTCTGCTGGCGTCTCCTGAGTTTCAGGTGTATCGATATTATTTTGTTTCCTGACACTGATTTGTTCATCACTTTCTCCCATATCTTGTCTCTTTCTCCTTTGGAACCCTCTTCGGAGTTTATAGTCTGTTGACTGTCGATAAAGGTTTTCAGTTGAAGATATTTTAAAGAAAGAAGAAAGACGCTATACATTTATATATAGAGTATATCATTAATTTCTTCACCAAAGGTTGAAACAGATGCCTTAAAATTGACAAATTATCTCTTATACTAATACCCTTTTTTCCCAGTCAGTCAAAAGAACTACTTTCATACATTAACATTTTTTCAGGCTTGTAGAGAAGGTGTAGATGCAGTGCTGCTGTTCTTTTCTCTGACCAGCCAAGAGGACTGGCTAGAGATGCCTCACATGCTAGCCACGGTGTCTCAGGCCACTGACCGTGCAGTGATTAGTGGAACAGCGGCAAGGTAAGAAACGTACTTGGGCATTTTAAGTGAGCTTGAGTTTCAGGAAAAAACCTTTTTTGATTTTAACGTCATAGAATCAAGACTCAGGAGTGAGTGCATGGTATACCTGATGGGTTTATTGTGGAAACAATGGAATATCACTTACTTTTAAATACCATTATATTTTCCGGTGCATTAATTAAATCTACCAAAATCAGTTAGTGGAAAACGCTTTGGTCACAGACACAAAAACAGAAACCAACTTGTTATCAGCTCATTACTAGCAAGACACTAAAACTTCCACAGTGGACAGCAATGATTGGCATACCATCACCAAACAAACCTGAACCATTTTATAAGTGAGAGAAGTCAATGTCTTAGCACTACAGAATGAAAGGGAATGAAACTGCACACAGAAGAAGCTAGGTTTACTGGAATACTCGTGTTATGCCTTCATGATAAAGTACAAATTATAATGTATTTATGAAACTATTACAAGTAATGAAAATCAACTGAAAAGTAGATACGGCACACTGATTTTGAAAGGTTCCAAAAGTCTGGAAAGCAGTTGGCAGACACAGTAAGTGATTTAGTTATCCACTGGGAACAAGGGGCCTCTCACTCATGTGCTAACTTACCAGGCCCAATTTTTTTATGAGTGATGGAGGCAGAATATATGAAATAAGGGAATGAAAGTGGTTTGGTAAGGTGACGTGCACTAAGTAGAGTTTAGTATGTCATAAAAAGGACATATCTATATCTTGCTGGTTACTGGCAAGGAGCTAAGGTCATCCAAGCCTCAAAGTGATTTTGGCTGTAAAGCATTCAAATTGCCATCACCTACTGATTTGTCAGGCCACTTTTGAACGGATCTTATAGGCCTGTAGACTGTCCTCTAGGATTTGCTCACCAGAAACAGTTGCCTTAAAAAAATTGCATGACTGCAGAAAATTAGAAAATTCATTTTTTAGGTTTTTAAGTAGGTGCAGTCTTTTAATTGTTGATTTCTTTTTCTGAAAGGTGCGAGCAGTTTGCAAATCGCGAAGTCACTGAGATGGAGCTGGCATCGTTTTGAAGCAGCACATGGTACACCAGTCTTGAAAATAGTCGCCAGTCTAGACGATCACACTGAAGAAATATTTAGCATAGCCCCTATTTTGAATTTTCTCTGCAAACGTCTATGGCAGCAGGATCAAGAATTACTCTCCATTAAGCCATAGACTTTAAAATAAGGTTTTTATAAGTACAGATAAGTAAGTGAAGCAGGTTGTGTCACAGAATGGTGTAAAGTACTTGTCATTTGATCAAATTTATAAGCAATGTGAGAGCCTTTCTCTTTTCTTTTGAATCAGATTTTCATTGTACTGTAAAAGCACTTTTAGATGTAGTTGTGTTTCATATTGACTTTGCATTCCAGGAAACAATAAATGGACAGTTTGGTGTGTCAGTTGGTGGTAAGGAATCATCTACTGTAGATTTGTATTTTATAGATAACAGTTGTCATGAACTATAGAAACATTTAAAAGAAAAGATCAAAGTGCTCTCGGTTCCTGAAACAACTACAGTGAATAGGAAAGAACAATAATAACACAGTTGTCAAACCTAGGGCTTGGGAGCCAATTAACTAACCCTTATTCAGATTAGATTGTGACGAGCAAAATGATGTACAGGTATTTATGACAGAGGTGAAAGCTGTTCTAGAAATGTCACAATTATTATTTCTGAAAATGTGAAAAATTCAAATGTAACGATGCATGTTAAGTTGCATGGGGACTAATTTTACTAGCATTTGCGAATTTAAAAAGTACTTATTTAAAGATTTTGTTTGCTAGGTACAAAGCGAAGTAACTAGCAGATAAGTTACCAGAATGAAATTCTTCCCCTTTTCACATACAGTACTCGTGTATACTGAAATTGGCAGGTACTAGCCGACTAGTTTTGCATATAGGGGTTAGAGAACAATTTAGATATCCCAAAACTTTCTGGGGTTCAGTATAATCATTAAACAATAAAAGAAACTAATGGTTCTTTGCCTAACAGTTGAACCTATGCGTGGGTTTTGGCATTAAACATTGCACGTCCATCTGTCATAATTAGGAAAATATGTATGGGATGTCAAAACCCATAGTCAGAAATGACTACCAAGACTGACAAACAAAAGACTTCTGTTGCATGCTAACTATGAATGATACTTTGACCAAATCTATTCTGCACTGTAGTACTGTTATCATTAACATTTGTACATCAGATTTTCCCTTTACAGTGCTAGATGTGAAATGAGTCCTCTCTGCTGTCGTATATCTCTTGTGCATTCTACGTGACTTCCTCCCTGATCTAGAGCTTCGTCTGTACCTTCTCTCGGCAATTTTCTAAACCTTCCTACTGGTATTTTTTGTATTTCTCGTATATCTGCCAATTTCCTGACTAACTGCCCCTCACCTCATCTCATTATATAACCAAACCACCTATTTCTGAGACCTTGGTCTGTTTTGTTGTATTTTTTAGTCATATATTTTCAAAATCTGTTTCCTGTGATTCTGTTGCGTATAGTATTACAGGCTTCATGCATGCATTATACATAGATTTTTGCAAGTTATATACAGTAATGGGATATTTTTATTTACCAGTAGCCTAGCAATCTCCTTCCATTTATCCATGCTGTTAATATTTTTCTTACTGCCATCTCAGTACCTGCTTCACAATCTAGTGTATTCGCCAGTGAACAGAAGTGATCTACCTCCTAAAACCCATCTTTCTCCCGCAACTTGGTCCTCATCTTTCCTACCTTCCTTATTTGCTGTTTCCTTTCCTTATTTTGGTGAGGGACAGAAGTGTCTGGGATGATTTTTGTACTCTGGTATATTTTAAGTAATGATTTTGTATGAAAAAAATAATTTTCTTTTCAGAGAAGTTTTCAACAAGTCTTAATTTTTTCTTCTTTTATCATTTCAGTATTGGGCAGCTGCACTTCATCAAACTCAAAGCATCAGTATTTAAGGCCTTTGAAAACATTCTTACGCAATTAAACATACTCTGAGTACTCTCAGTGTCTCCACAAGTACTAATATTGATTATCATGATGTCAAGATTATTATTTCAGTTAAATTACCCTGGTGGCTTATCAGTCCTTGTTGTGACTCAGCAAATTTCTACATGTCATTGAATAGAATAGAATATAGAATTTAGGCCAAAGGCCAAGTGCTGGGACCTATGAGGTTATTCAGTGCTGGAAGGGAAAATGATAGTTAGTAAGGAGGTTTTAAAGGTGTAACAGGAGGAAAACCTCGCAGTTGTACTAGGAAACAATTTTTAGAGAGGGTGGAAAGTCAGATGGAAGAAAGAGAATATGAATGGAAGTACAATTAAAGAAATGAGAGAGGTTGCAGTTAGGGACTGAAGAGACGCTACAAAGACCCTCAAGTAATGTCTACAGTGCACCATGTGAGGTGAACTGACGACACTACCCCCTATGGGGACACGTCATTGAGGATGAGGCTTCTAGTTCCTGACTCACGACCTATTGAAGTTAGTACACTATCCAAGAACTGATTTGACCCTATGCTTCACACATCAAGAGACCAGGGATATAACAAATGTGTTAATGGCTAGAATTTCTTGATAGCTACCCATGTATAAGTACTAACCAGGTTTTGTAGTATGATCTCTGATCAAGAGACCAGTTGTGTAATTAGCATGTTACAGCAAATGGCAGCAGTTAGCTGCGAACATCTGACACTAGGCCAATGAAAGGTCTATGCATATTGTAACCAAAAACTAGAATTGACTTTATGCCCACGGTATAAAGGTAATAACAGCACATCTCACTTATATGTAACCACAGGGTACTGCAATAAGCAATTTCCAAAGCTGTCAGGTTATTGGAAAATCAAAACTACCCAAGAGAAATGTTGCAGTAAAAACAACTTGGTTGACGTCACTGTCAGCCAGCTTGGTATTCTTCACTTGCCTTATACATAAAAATCATCGATCCTGTTAGGGGTCATCTTCTGTAAGTAATGGCGAATAACTTCCTTGGAGAAGGGTTATTAGATCTGAACTCTTCAAAGAATAAGCTGTTTCCTGCTCTAGAGCAGACAGTACTACAAGTGTTTTACAAATATGAGATTAAGCAAAATTGAAAAAGAAAAAAATGTTGGATACGCAAAGTCCTTAACTTAGGAGCAGTTTGCAGGTAAAGGACTTTTTAACTACTCTCCTTCACCATGTATTGTGATAAACATTTTACATTGGTTGTCAGCTTTTTACAATGAGGAATTGAAGTATGAGTTAAAAGATAAAATCACTTCAATACCCAGGAACAAAGTTGCTAATGTAATTCCATGGTATCCATCGCAAGTTTTATTCTTAAGAGGAATGTTTGTTTTCCTTTCCGAGAAGACATGGAGGTATTTATAAGCTACTCTCTACAGAGGATCGTCCACTTACAGATTTGCTTGTTTAGCTCCTCCTCAAGAAGACAAAATGTGGGTGGATTCTTGAGTGATGGTCATTGGTTTGAAAGGACCTCAAAAGCCCTTGGATCTTGCTGAGATGATCAAGTGTATCACACATTGTGAGTAGGAATCTTTCAATGAATAACAAAAAAACGTAATTGGCTACCTCGAAAATCAGTTACATAAAGCAACCTTAACTTCTTCATTACTGTTGTAATGAACTTTGAACTGTCTATGACTTCGGCAGGTAAGTGCAAAACAAGGTTGTATGGTTTTTTTTTTCATACAACATATGCATGCATGTATGCATGTGTTCTATGTGAATCTGATCTATGTTTATTGGAATTATACACATTTAAATGCATATGTGTACTTAAAAATGGTGTGCATGGGTGCGTGTGTGTTTGCAACAAATGACTATTTCGGTAAATACAGAAAAACTTATATGCTTTGGAAAATATTCTTCAGAATGCATCCTTAGTCTTGTTGGCATGTAAAATGCCCGAATTTCTTGATAGAAAAATTATCCATTCGCATAATTAATTATTTACATTGAAGGTGACACTGACCACTAAGAAATATCCTCCTAGTTCCACCAGCTAGCCAATGCTGGAGAACCTTACAAGCTTCCTAGCCAGAGGAACAAGGCTTTATTAGCCAGTGAGGAAAGCCAATAGAATAGTCAGCTATGTTCGAGGTGCTGATTGGTCAAGAGTAAATTATCACCAGGTGAGGGGCCTGAGGAAGCCAGGGAGGGCTTAGTTCAGTCTTGAAGAGGCCACTGTGGTGTCAAGGTGTGTGGGGGCCAATTTGTACGAATTTTAGAGTTGGTAGACGCCATATTTCTCGTTCTCATGAAATGTGTTTACCTGTGCCCATCTCTGACAATATCTTGTAAGTAGGTGTTTCTTGTCGTGTTTACAGTTTAGGAATATGTTATCAGTTGCTGCTTGATGTTGAAAATTGCATAATCAAC
This sequence comes from Macrobrachium rosenbergii, assembly GCF_040412425.1. Taxonomy (NCBI): domain Eukaryota; kingdom Metazoa; phylum Arthropoda; class Malacostraca; order Decapoda; family Palaemonidae; genus Macrobrachium; species Macrobrachium rosenbergii. The sequence continues at coordinate 20,468,004 of NC_089754.1, read as the reverse complement.
AAATGTTCTGGGGACAAGGAAGTGGTTTTACCCGGTGAATTTGAGTGTTTTTGGTGAAACTTCATTGAAACTTGGTAATAAATGAAGAAATTGTTAACATCCAGTGTTGCTTGATCTTGCATCATTGCTGGATCAACAAATAATCTGATGGATCATGAAGTGGTTTTCCCCGGTGAGTTAGAATGTTCCTAAGTGTAACTTTTTTTAAAACTTGGCAATAAATCATATTTGTATTAACATCCACTGCTGCTTGATTTTGCATCATTGCAGAATGGACAAATTTAGTTATCAAGTAACGGTTTTACCTGGTAAATTAAAATGTTTCCAAGTGAAACTTGATTAAAACTTGGTAGTAAATCATGAAGTGTCTATGATTATGCTGTTTCCTGGAAAGGTCTTGCACATGGCACGGTCATTTGGCTGTTAAAATTTCATTGCTCGTTTATTCATAGCTTTTTATTTTGGCTGAACAATATGGAAAAAGGGTTATATGCTGCATTACAGGTGAGATCATTTGAGAAATATACCGTCTTTTGTCTAAATTTATACGTTCATCCCCCCAGGGGCTGGCACTAAACATGGTGTCCCACGGAGCTTGTCTGTAGAATTACCACAGGAACTTATTTATTTTGAGGAGAGTTATTGGATTGCTGTACTTTTATTTTCTTGTGTTTAGGGTCACTGTAGTCGTGTATTCTTGCGTGGGTATGGACACAGCAATCTCGTCATGTTTTTCATGAAAGGCAGGTTACTGTTTGTACCCAACAATATCTGCTGAACAAGTCTCTCAAATGAAGGTTTCAGTGTGTTTTTTCCTGATGTTAATGCGTATTCAACGTTGTTTTTCCCGCGTTTTTTTACAGTCCTTAAACCTCGAGTTACACTTTTTTTTTTATTTCATCCCAAAAAACTGCACGGCAAGTATAAGCATATTTAGTTTGGTAAAGCTCCCTAGTTTTTCTTCCCGTGACCAAATCATCTGCCCCTGCGCAGTGATTAAGCTTCGAAGCAAGACCTTCACAGGTAAGAACTCTTTCCCCATTTCGATGTAAAATTTCAGTTGCGTATATATGTAGGCCTACATTGAGATTTGTGTATGGTAAAGGCGTATCTCAGGCAATTATTCTTACATAAATAGTTTCCGATCCTTGTAATTTTTTTAAAAATCGTCATTGTTCAATGCCCATTCAAGTTTAAAAACTTTCAGAGAGAGAGAGAGAGCAGTATTGTGGAAAGTGAAGAAATTCAAAGACTTACGGAGGGGAGAGAGAGAGAGAGAGAGAGACTGCTGAGGTCCTCGGTGAGGTAATCCGTACAACCTGTAACGAGGGTGAAACCATTCGCAGGCACTGACTTGAAGCAATGGCTTTTCAACAGTTATCTCAAGTTGAATGAGCACTCTTTGGCCATATATGAATGGGAATATGTTTAAGCAGAAACTAATAAACTGCAGATCTGAAAGAAGTGATTTTAGACAATTGTTTTTCAAGACACTCCTTCGAGCTTAATAAAGAAACGATCTACAAGATCAGGATTTTGTTAATGATAATTAGGATTTTATGCACCTAATTATGGGCCTTGTGGATGTCAATATTTTTTTAGGATTTTATTGATAATTATGATTTTGACAGCGTCAACTGTCACTTGAAGGCCGTGTTAAGCTATCATCCCAAACTCAATTTCACCGTAACTGTCAGACACTGCGTTTAGATTTTATTGCGTGCTGTGTACATAAATCAGGTTTTAAAGGAATAGGCCTTAAGCAGTCCTTCATACTAACGCGGTGGTACACTGGTTCTAGCAACACTAACGAAACTTACATCCTGCATAGGCCTACGGTAACTGAGTTTTGTAAAGCATTATACATGAAGTAGCCATTTTACAAAGTTTATTAATATGGTCAAATCTTTCTGAATTCATTATAATCAAGAGGTTACAGTTTATGATCTTTTCCTAAATATAATGCAATAAAAGGGAATTATAAACAAAATCTCAGTTGCTAAAATATATGTGGACCCAAGAAAGGTCACACAAACCTAATTGTTACAGAAATTAAACAATAGGAATTTCCTACATCAAAAAAGGTTACTTTGTAACGTATAAATTTTACAGGAGGCAACCAGTATTTCTGAAGTAAGAACTCAAAGGTTACATTCTTAGTGTGGGAAAATAAATGGAATTTATGCGATGGAAAAACAGAGGTCACACTGGACTTGGTAAAGCTAAATAATACATGCATTGTGAGGAAAAAGTGTATGGGTGTGTACCTCTCACAGTAATTACTATAAATCAAGGTGGTATCATTATTCTCTCTAAAAACCACAAGAGTAGCCCATATGATATATTTCTGATATAATAGCATACTAATTATCTCATTAAAAAGGTGTGAATGTAATCATATACATAAACATTTACCTGCTGTTCACCAGACAAATACAGAACAAATTACAGTACTGTATGTTACTCTTTAAGCTGGGTAAACAAAAATGACACAAGGTTCTAAGAAGAAAATCTAACTCAGTTGCAATTATCTTTAGTATGTACACCTGTACAGTTCTTGAACATGTTAATCTTTACAGCTACACAGTATTCACAGATTCGGCGCACCTGTCTAGAGCAATTAGGCCACTTGCTTGTTGCTTGACCTTTTGGTTTTGTTAGATCTTACTATTCAACAATTGTTAGCAAGATAAAACGGTCTATATTCAACAATGTTACCCAGAGAACACTGTTAGTGCCCACCAAAAAGAAGCAATTATTTGAATTCCAGGAGAGGGGAAAAATTAATGGAGCATTACTTAGTAAAACTAAGAAACAATTTAGACTTATGTAACCCGAAATGGTACATTATTTGAACTTCTGAAATCACAAAACCAATTTTATGGTGTATAAAAGTAAATATATAAGCTATAGCACTCATGGACTGATATTAAAGTAACATAAATATTCACATTCTATAGAAAAAGGTGTTTTTTCTGATAAAACCATAAAGTTAATTGCTTAGAGGAAAACTGATCAATTAAGAGGTACTATAGCCGCTTTATAATTATATACACCAAGGTACAAGTATAACAAGATATATATAACTAGAAACTTTGTAGTCTCTGAAGGTAATCAAGTTAAGAGGCTACTAGATACACAATAAGGCAATCAACTTTCATGAAACATGAGCCTAAACAACATTCTGATAAATATAGAAACTTTACCATAATGGTATGAATAATGAAATCTTTTCTAACTCGACTGTACGTTATTTAAAATTAAGCCAGCCATGTGCTGGCACGGGCTCTTGCTCCTGGAGCACCCCGTAACGACTGTCTCTTTTCGTACACCCCCCAACTTGTTCAATAGCACTGAGCTCGGGGTATGCAGGGGGCAACCGAACAACTTCATGACCCCATTCTCGTATCATATTGTCCACTTTGTAGGCTACTGTGGTTCGGGTCGATTCTGCTTGCACAAAAGCAGCAGTTAGGGTCGTGTAGCATGCGGTGGGTATGGTATTTGGTGGGACTCCAACCACTTTAGAAGATTTACTTCTGTGGTAGCGGTGGTGGGACAGCGACTTTCCTCCGTTAGCTGGGTGTGGTAGGGCGCATTAAAAATAACCAGCACCGATGGCTCATCTATCGCCAGGAGGAGCTGCGACATCAGCCAATGGAGAAAAACTGTGCTGTCCATTTCACCATGGTAGTCGCCACTTCTGGTTTTGGCTGAATAGCACAAAAATGCATCATCGATGAATCCTTTATCCGCTCCAGCTCCCACTACCACAAAACGCCCTTCTTCTCCAGGTGGCACCTGATGACAGTAAGAAGAACTGGTGGTTGGCCGTGTTGCGTCGACCCACTCTTTAATATGGTGCACCCTCGTAGTCAACCAGGTCTCATCTACATAAACCACCTTTCTCCCCTCTCTCCAGTGTTCCTTGAGCGCTCGCAAGTTAACATGCTGGCAGCAATAGATACTTTCCTTACATATATTCCTTACATATATTTTCCTCTGCGATGTTTTATAGCGAAAACCCATGCTGTGAAGGATTCGCCACAATGCCGTCTGAGATGTTTCTTCAGGAATGATGTCAGCCTTCTTTAAATCTTCCACCAATACATTAATGGCGATGGTTTATTTGTCAGAAAAGATACCATGCACGTGACGGCGATTGGCGCCAATAGTAAAATTATCAAACTGACGTGAAAATGCAGTTGGTGCATGTGCCCCAGGTGTTGGGAAGGGTGTGGCAATCTCAGGCTTACTCTTACTGTGCTGCACAAGTGACCACACAGCTCGCACTGTCATCCCAAGGTGTCTGCAACACGATCATATGACCTGTGAGGGGAATAGAAGAACCTGTGAATTAATATTCATACATTAATTCTCATTACATATATGATAAAAATAATTATCATGGTGAAATTGTTCCCATAAAATATATATATATATATATATATATATATATATATATATATATATATATATATATATATATATATACATATACATATACATATATATACATAAGGGCCGGAGCTGAGGCTCGAAGTATACATCACGAAAGAAGCAGTAGGGAAAGGCATCCTAATCATCTACAGTTTATTTAACCATCCTAGAATCCATAATTATCAGGAAGACTGTACCGTCGTTAAATACTCAATCGTCCTCAGTGAAACTGTTTATAGCCTATTTTGGGCAACTGGTTTTCCTCACTCTGTTTTTATTTATTTGTTAGTCCTGCTCTTTCTTTCATATAGGTAGGTTGTTTTAAGATTTTAGTGAACTCCTTTTACTTATTATTCACTTGTCTTGGAATGAGGTGTTTTGTTTTAAATATTTTTACCACATAAAAGAGCCGTTGCCATTGCATTAATTTGGTACTCATGTTCATAAATTATATTATATTTTATAGCCTTGAAAATGCGACTTGGAATTCGTCGCGAAACGTCGGCATTGAAAATAAACTGTAGATGATTAGGATGCCGTTCCCTACTGCTTCCTTCGTGATATATAATATATATATATATATATATATATATATATATATATATATATATATATATATATATATATATATATATATATATATATATATATATATATATATATATATATATATAAATATATATATATATATATATATATATATATATATATATATATATATATATATATATATATATATATATATATATATATATATATGTATATACATATATATTCTTCTTTCTTTAAATAAGATATATATATATATATATGTATATACATATATATATATATTATATATACATTATATATATATATATACATATATATGTATATATATATATATATATATA
>NC_089754.1:20422671-20460171 GCF_040412425.1 Macrobrachium rosenbergii | reverse complement strand
AAATATGATGAGCGTCTAGGGTGCATCCTGAAGGCTTCGTATACAATATTAGTGTGTGTGTGTGTGTGTGTGTGTGTGTGTGTGTGTGTGTGTGTGTGTGTGTGTGTGAGAGAGAGAGAGAGAGAGAGAGAGAACTATAGAAAACGTAATTAATTAGGGCAAAAAAATTTAGCGTCTAGGGTGAATGCTGAAGACTTCATGTACAAAAGTGGTGAAACATTGTGAGAGAGAGAGAGAGAGAGAGAGAGAGAGAGAGAGAGAGAGAGAGAGAGTCGTCACCGTAGAAGACATGAGTTCTCGTCACTTGGATGCAGATTCGGATAAAAAAAAACGTAAATAAAAAGCAAGCCTTAATATTTCTTCCTGCTAACGAACTGGCAAAGTGAAAACGTCACTTTACTGATTGCTTCTAAATAAGTTCAGTAACCCTAAAAAACAATGTGAATTAGAAAAATGAGTCACTGAGGCTTAAAATTCTCACAATAAGCCTAGTTGTCAGTCTAAAAACGCCACTACAGTTGCTAAAACACAGCCCTGAATAATCTTGTACAATAATGATATCAAGAACATAAATACCTTCAAAGTCGAATATTTGAAATTATTCTTTATTCTTGACCACGCAGAAACGGAACATCTTGAATCAGATCTGTTTATGTATAATATTTCAAAGTAAACCTTGACTATATTTTATTTTTACTGTAAAAAGAAACTGATGGAGATTCTGTTTTGTTTTACAAAGCTCTGTATACTTCTAAAAAAAATTCTAATCAATTTTACTCTGAAGAGGTATGGAGATGATCATTTTGAGAGCTAAATGAATATAATTTTCGCTGCTTTTGGTACAACAATATAAACTATAGCATGGTCTTCTCTTGTGCAGATGGATTACACGTCACTTATATTTGGAGAGAGAGAGAGAGAGATAGATGATATTCTTCAGCACACTCTCTCTTGATTTTGTCTTACAAGAAGCAGAACTTGTCGTGCAAATACTTCAAGAGGTTTTCTGCGTAGGCCTACGTTTTGTCCAGCAGGCCTAAAAAAAAATATCAAAATATCAATCCTGATAATGTTTAAAAGACACAGAACACTCGTGAAGTCCAGCCGAGATTTTAAGCAATGCAGTGGAAGTGGTGGGCCTAAATGTTTACCCAAGCACAGAACCCATAAAGATTCTGCGGTGACCTGCCAAACTTAGAAGGTAAGTTATTATTAATATTTATTATTGTCTTTTATGGTATAATATGAACTAAAATTCTTTAGTAACTTATGAATATATGACCTGATAATGGCTACTCTACTTTGGCATAGAAATGTCTTCTTTCGTATTTATAAATTAAGAGCCGTTTTTATACGGAAATGTTTAATGCAGACAGTATATCTCTCTCTCTCTCTCTCTCTCTCTCTCTCTCTCTATATATATATATATATCTATCTCTATATATATATATATATATATATTATATATATATATATATATATATATATATATATATATATATATATATATATATATATATATATATATATATAATATATATAAATGTGTATACAGTATATATAATGTATATATAAATATATAGGCCTATACACATTTGGGTAAATTATAGCCTGCATCATCCAACACTCAAATATATAACTTGCTTTCTTAACATAAATTTTTTTCCTTTTCAGATTATCACTGAAACCAGCCACACTCTCACAGTATAAACAGAAGAAAATAATTTATACCATTAATCATAAAAATCATAAGTTATCGCCACAAAAATAAATATGGATAAAGGCACAAGAGAGACCAAGAATTTTGTGTGTGCAGCCATTAAGAGCTTCCTTATCAACTAGAGATTATTTTCAGCAGACGCCGAAGATAAGTGATGAATTTAGTTTCTCCATATTTTGGCGTTTGTTAAACCGTTCCTGTTAGACCTACCACACTCTCTCTCTCTCTCTCTCTCTCTCTCTCTCTCTCTCTCTCTCTCTCTCTCTCGTTTTGACGATTTCCTCAACAGGTCTTTATACTCTCTCTCTCTCTCTCTCTTTTCTCTCTTTCTCTCTCTCTCTCTAACAGGCTTTTTGACAGATTTCCTTGAGATAACAGGCCTTTATACAGACTCTCTCTCTCTCTCTCTCTCTCTCTCTCTCTCTCTCTCTCTCTCTCTCTCTCTCTCTCTCTCTCTCTCCCGTTTTGAAGATTTCCTTGAGATAACAGGACTTTATACAGACGCGCTCTCTCTCTCTCTCTCGTTTTGACGATTTGCTTGATATAACAATCCCTCTCTCTTTTTGGTTTTGCCGATTTGCTTGATATAACAGCTCTCTCTCTCTCTCTCTCTCTCTCTCTCTCTCTCTCTCTCTCTCTCTCTCTCTCTCTCTCTCTCTTTTTTGACGATTTCCTTGCTATAACAGTTCTCTCTCTCTCTCTCTCTCTCTCTCTCTCTCTCTCTCTCTCTCTCTCTCTCTCTCTCTCTCTTTTTGACGATTTCCTTGCTATAACAGTTTTCTCTCTCTCTCTCTCTCTCTCTCTCTCTCTCTCTCTCTCTCTCTTGACTCTTTCCTCTCTCTTCTCTCTCTCTCTCTTTCTCTTTCTCTCTCTCTCTCTCTCTCTCTCTCTCTCTCTGGTTTTGACGATTTGCTTTATATAACCTCTCTCTCTCTCTCTCTCTCTCTCTCTCTCGATTTACTTGATATAAGAGCTAGCTCTCTCTCTCTCTCTCTCTCTCTCTCTCTCTCTCTCTCTCTCTCTCTCTCTCTCTCTCTCTCTCTCATTTTGACGATTCACTTGATATAACAGCTCTCTGTAGAATGGTGGACAAATTAGTAAGAAATGCAAAGATAAACGAGGATAAGAGAGTTGCATCAATTTGTAAGGAAAACTCAAAAGAATTCGTTGCGCATGTTGATAGTAGGTAGCCAATAAAAAATAGCATAGGTCCCTAAAGAGACAATAGAGGAAACCTAGTGAACTTGGAAAAAGCGGAGTTATTGAATAAATTTTTTTACTAGTGTTTTCACAATTGAAGACACTACCTCAATCCCTGAACCAGCTATTAAATATGACGGGGCAGAACCGCTTGACAAAATAATATTTACAGAAACAGACGTTAAAAGCAAAATAGAAAACTAAACAAGTTTAAATCTCCTGGCCCGGATGGGATTCATCCCAGAGAAATTAGAGAGTTAAAAGAGGAGGTCGTTCCTCACCTATATAAACTCTACAGAAAAACTGCAGAACATCGAAAGGCATCAAAAGGATGGAAACTAGGTAATGTGCCCCCAGTTTACAAAAAAGGTCCAAGAGAAGAGCCAGGAAATTATAGACCAATCTGTCTAACGTCAGTCACTTGTAAGATTTTTGAGTCCATAATTCCAGATCAAATTATGGATCACATTGATAGAAACAACCTGTTGTTAAACAGTCAACACGGCTTCAGACAAAACAAATCCTGCCTCTCAAAACTCTTGGAGTTTTTTCATAACATGCTTGGTATTTACGAGTAGTAGAGCAATAGATATATACTCTACTTAGATTTTCAAAAGGTCTTCGACAAAGTTCCACACAAGAAACTAATGATAAAAGTTAGAGCTTTAGGAATTGTAGGAGAAATAGCAGACTGGACTGAAGACTGGCTGACTAGTAGAAAATAGAGTCGTAATAAACGGTGAAGAATCAGAATGGGCAGATGTGACAAACGGAGTTCCTCAGGGTTCTGTCCTTGGCCTACGCTTGTTTTTGATTTATATTAATGACATTGATGTAGGCTTAACTAGCAGGATAGCCAAATTTGCAGATAACACCAAACTAGATGTAAATGCAGCAGACCCAGTACAGTGGGAAGTTTAAGAAATGATCTAAGGAAAACAGGAGAGTGGTAAAAAAGATGGCAAATGACTTTTAACTTGGATAAGTGTAAAGTATTACAAATAGGAGCAAACAAACCCCATGCCAACTACATGCTGCTTGGGAATGACATAAATAGTGTAGAACAAGAAGAGGCCCTTCGAGTCATTATTACCAAGGATTTAAAATCCACAAAACAGTGCATAAAAGCTGAAAAGAAGGCACAGAAACTACAGGGATACATAAAGAGGCAGTTTAAATACAGAAACAAGGAAACGGTGCTGCAGCTCTACACATCCATAGTTAGACATCTTGAATATGCAGTAAAGTTGTCGTCACCAACACTAAGAAAGGACATAAATAGATTAGAAGGGGTACAAGCAAGAACCTCAAAGTTAATTCCATCCATCAGGTAAATAGGTTACCAAAGACGACTAGAGGGCCTGAACATGTATGGCTTAGAAACATAGCAATTGCGAGGGCAACTCATAGAAACATTCAAAATATTGAAAGGCATAATAAACATTAAACGAAAACCAGATAAGAAATAATGGATGCAAAGTAGAACTGAAGAGATAAAACACATCTCATTGTGGGAACTTCTTCACATACAAGATATGTGACGCATGGAATAAACTGCCACCAGAAGTTGTCAACAGCAACAGTGTGGAAGAGTTTAAAAGAAAGCTATGCAAAATCATTAGAAAACTGTGAATGAACAGTAAAACCTGCTCCTAGAGATAAGTGAGCACATGTCTCCTCGGATGAAATAAAAAGTCTTTGAGACATCCTAATCCTTGTAACTCTCTCTCTCTCTCTCTCTCTCTCTCTCTCTCTCTCTCTCTCTCTCAGAGGAGAGAGAGAGAGAGAGAGAGAGAGAGAGAGAGAGAGAAGAGACTAACTCTTTGCGTAGATCGACCAACTTTAGCACTCGGCATCAGGGAACAAATGAAGGCATTTTTGGAACGAGGTTGCAACCTACATCAACAGTTGTTAATTTACTGGTGACCTCATAATAGACACAGCGGAATTTTTCTGAAAATGAACCTTATAATCGTTTCAGACCCATGGGATCAGTTGCCGGTCTATTTATTCCTGCCGATAATAAATTCAGATTTCTCATTTTTTTAAATTCTTGTTGATATCTCTTCCAATAGAAGCTTTAAGAAATAATTTTAAATTACTGTTTTCAAACACACTATCTGTTTCAGATTTGATGTTATTCGTTTATATATTAAGAAAATATTAGTTTAACGGTCTATATATTTCTGGCGAGAATAAATTCAGATTTCTCATTATTCATATTCTTGTATAATTCTTTTAATTAGATGCTTAAAACTAGACAATTTAAAAAATGACGGTTCTCAGACACTGTATTTTAAATTTTATTTTATTCATTCATATATTATGTAAATAAAATTAATTAGTTATGACTTGTCAATTTGCCAGCAAAATCCTCCTCGCTCGGGTAACCGAAGGTGTAACTGTATGGTATAAGTACACTAATAATGATTCTCTTGCCTTCTTAGGTCAAGGGGCGTTTTGACTGATTGATCAAGTCTAATTTACTACAAAGCAGTTCTGAAGACAAAGATTGTTTTTACAACTGCGACTAGTTACTCCTTTATGGTAAGGAAGAGTAAGTCTATCACTTTTCCATTGTTTCAAGCGAAGAAGGTTCAATGCATCACTACCTTAATACAATTCAACTTGTATTTTAACGTTTTACTTTGTTGAATATATGTATTTCCAATAACTGATTTTCTCTTTCTTTATTTCTCTATTACCTTCTGTTACTTCTTTCGAATGAATACCGAATTCTTTGGAAGCTTCTTGAATTTCAAGTCAATGGCCTCTGTGGTGGGGCTTATTCCATATGAATAGTGTTCATCTTCCGAACAATAATAGAATAATATCATAATCATTGCTTACAGAAAGTATGTGGCTTATATACAATATCTTAGAAAATAGCGATATTACAAACGATTGTAGTTCATTTCATTATAACGATCTAGCTTTTAGCAAGCTAGAGGATCATGCATACACGATAAAGCTTAGATTTTGCATGATAATACACACTAGATATATTGCACGAATTTTCAGAGCTTTCACGAATATTGTTTTTGTACTTTTCAATATTTCAGCCAATGCTGGTTTTCTCGGATGCCCTAAATAAAAAATATAGGCTCCAATATGGAATTAGTAACGAGTGGTATATTGTTCTTTTGAGTTATGGGTCAAGTGACCTAAATGTGAAAACCAAAGAATGCAACAGACAGTTTTGTTTATTGAAAGATCCATTTTGTTATGTACAGTTCATGAGTTCGAATGTTTCAAAGCTTGTCTTAATCAACTGACATTCGACGTAAAAAGTTTTTGCCTGACACATTATTATTATTATTATTATTATTATTATTATTATTATTATTATTATTATTGTTATTGTTATTGTTATTGTTTGTTATTGTTATTGAAGATTATTATTATTATTCAGAAGATGAACCCTATTCATATGGAACAAGCCCATAACAAGGGCCATCGACTTGAAGAACAAGCTTTCAAAGAATATGGTGGTCTTTCGAAAGAAGTAGCAGAAGGTAATGGGAAATACAGAAAGGAAAGATCAGTTAAAAAATAAATTAACAAATAAATGAATAAGTAAATAAAAATAAGTAAATTATGGAAATACAAGAACTGTATTGAGGTAGTAATGCACTGAATCTTCTATTGAACTTCTGAAGTTCCAATCAAGACATCCCCAGGCAGGTTACAGTACAGTAATGGTAACAGGAATCACAACTGATTAAACCTTTCGATAAATGTGACGTCAGAAGGGCCATTTGCACAGAATGCTGTGTTGTAAAAGTAGTGTCACTTGTACTAAGTTACCTGTCGTAAAGTGTGTTTATTTAACAATATAGTTTATCCATGTCAGGTTTGTAGGAGAATATATCCTTAGTCACTCATTAGGGGAAGTATATTAGACTAAAATTAATTTCATATTCAGATACATGCTTTCTATTTAATATTTTTTTTTTTTTGCAGGTTCATAGCTACAGTATTTTCTGTAGGAAATGAAAGAAAACTAGCATAACAACCTCTTCAAGATGGAAGAAAGTAATTGGAAGAACGCAGTTGCCAAAATGAGTGTTGGCTCAAAGACCAAAAATATAAACACCATGGCACCTCAATATGTATCAGGCTACATAAGTTTTTCAAAGCTAATTTCTTATAAGTTTAATATCAGCTCTCAAGTAGTTATGTATGATTCATGATACATAATTTTGTTTTTGCTAGAATCTAATATCACTTTGATATCATAATTAGCTCAGTGTTCCTGGATGCATGGCAACTTAAATTTCTGATTCGATATTAGCTGTCTAGAATGCTTCAGGTTACATATTTTTACTTAAATAGCCTATAGGTTTAAGTAACTATGCAATTTCTGATTCAATATTAGATATCTGGCATACTTCAGGATACATATTTTACTTGAATGTCTTATAAGTTTAAATAGTTATGTTTTAGTATAGTTAGTCTTCACCTGATTTTCTTAGTAGTGCTATCAGCTATCATTAGTCTGATATCAGCTTTCGGCTAGTTTAGATAGTTCAGGCTGCTTGATATATAAGATAAATTTTCATGTCAGTGTAATATCAGTATAGGAGAATTTTCCTTTCATTAACTTAGTTTTGATTTGCAGTATCCAGTAGGTCATTGTTCGATACTGTATTTATTTAACCTGGTTACGAAGGTCAAGTTATTTTAATAGTAGGTAATTTTAATTACCATATGTCTTTGTCCTGAAGTTCATAAATGGTTACACCTAATAGTTCATTAGTTAGATAGAATAGTTTGACTCATTTTCTTGACTATTTTCAAAGTATTCAGTATAGTTAGGACTAGTTTTGTGGAACAAAACTTTGAAGTACTACCTTGACAGACCAGGGAATGTTTTTGGCTAGAGTAAAATGATTCCTGATAAATTTTCTCTCAGTAAAGGCTATATTATTATTATTATTATTATCATTATTATTATTATTATTATTATTATTATTATTATTATTATTATTATTATTATTATTATTATTATTATTATTATTATTCAGAAGATGAACCCTATTCATATGGAACAAGCCTATAACAAGGGCCATTGACTTGAAAAACAAGCTTTCAAGGAATATGGTGGTCATTCGAAAGAAGTAGCAGAAGGTAATGGGAAATACAGAAAGAAAAGATCAGTTAGAAAAAAAGATAAATTAACAAATAAATGAATAAGTAAATAAAAATGTTAAGTAAATTATGGAAATACAAGAACTGTATTAGGGTAGTAATGCACTGAATCTTCTCTTGAACTTCTGAAGTTCCAATCACACGACATCCCCAGTGAGGTTACAGTACAGTAATGGTAATAGGAATCACAACTGATTAAACCTTTCGATAAATGTGACGTCAGAAGGGCCATTTACACAGAATGCTGTGTCGTAAAAGTAGTGTCACTTGTACAAAGTCACCTTTCGTAAAGTGTGTTTATTTAACAATATAGTTTATCCATGTCAGGTTTGTAGGAGAATATATCCTTAGCCACTCATTAGGGGAAGTATTTTAGACTAGAATTAATAATTTCATATTCAGACAAATGCTTTCTATTTAATATTTTTTCTTTGCAGGTTCATAGCTACAGTGTTTTCTGTAGGAAATGAAAGAAAACTAGCATCACCAACCTCTTCAAGATGGAAGAAAGTAATTGGAAGAATGCAGTTGCCAAAATGAGTGTTGGCTCAAAGACCAAAAATATAAACACCATGGCACCTCAATATGTATCAGGCTACCTAAGTTTTTCAAAGCTAATTTCTTATCAGTTTAATATCAGCTCTCAAGTAGTTATGTATGATTCAGGATACATATTTTGTTTTTTCTAGAGTCTAATATCACTTTGATATCATAAGTAGCTCAGTGTTCCTGGATGCATAGTAACTTAAATTTCTGATTCGATATTAGCTGTCTAGAATGCTTCAGGTTACATATTTTTACTTAAATAGCCTATAAGCTTAAGTAACTATGCAATTTCTGATTCAATATTAAATATCTGGCATACTTCAGGATACATTTTACTTGAATATCTTGTAAGTCTAAATAGCTATGCTTCATTATAGATAGTCTTCACCTGATTTTCTTAGCAGAGCTATCAGCTATCATTAGTCTGATATCAGCTATCAGCTAGTTTAGATAGTTCAGGCTGCTTGATATATAAGATCAATTTCATGTCAGTATAATATCAGTATAGGAGAATTTTCCTTTCATTATCTTAGTTTTGATTTGCAGTATCCAGTAGGTCATTGTTCGATACTGTGTTTACTTAACCTGGTTACGAAGGTCAAGTTATTTTAACAGTAGGTAATTTTAATTACCATATGTCTTTGTCCTGAATTTCATAAATGGTTACACCTAATAGTTCATTAGTTAGATAGAATAGTTTTGACTCATTTTTTGGACTATTTTCAAAGTATTCAGTTTAGTTAGGACTAGTTTTGTGGAACAAAACTTTGAAGTATTACCTTGACAGACCAGGTAATGTTTTTGGCTAGAGTAAAATAATTCCTGATAAATTTTTTCTCAGTAAATTATTATTATTATTATTATTATTATTATTATTATTATTATTATTATTATTATTATTATTATTATTATTATTATTCAGAAGATAAACCCTTATTCATATGAATTAAGTCCATAGGCTATCTTTGACGTGAAATTCAAGCTTCCAAAGAATATGGCGTTCATTTGAAAGAAGTTACAGAAGGTAATAGGAAATACAAAACAAAGAGATCAGTTATTAGATAGGGGAAAAAGATTAATGAATAAACTAACAAGTAAATAGATAAAAATATGAATAAATTATTTGTAGGTAGATAAAACTAACTTCCATCACAGTAAGGACTTAGAAAATTAAGCTTTTCATGTACAGTACTTCTTGTAGGCATAGAACTTAGTTTGTTTCAATCATTGATTTAGATCAGAGTTCATTTAGAAATATTTTTGTAATAAACAGATCTACGTTACTGTAATATTAACGTAAGCATCGGTATTTTCACTTTAAGACTTCAGTAACGAAAGACCTTTGTTTAATGCAAAAGATATCACAGCCTTATTCATTCAAATGTAAACTCTCAAGATAATAGATATTTCAGAATTTTGCCAATTTTGATGACAGATAGAACTTGTCATTCTATTCAAGCTGTTAATGAAAACACTGAATTTCTGTACAAATCTTGCCATGAAAATAATGCGTCTTGCTTGTCATTAAACGTAAATCGATTAAGAAATAATAATTTAAGCACTGCAGAGTATCTTACTAAGAGCATTATTATCATGGCATATATGCATATATCAAGACACTGCTGGCGTGTGGAGGTTGCAAACTGAAATCTTTAATTTAGTGGTAGTTTAAGCTAGCTTACAATGACTTTATAGGTGAATGGTACATTAAATAAACTAAAAAAGCCAAAGAATTGCTTAGGTCTTTGCTGTAGATGATCGTTTAGATAACTGAATTTGTAACTATTCGAATTGTTTTAAAGGAAATAGTTATTGTTAGCAAATAGTATCTTAGGTATAAGAATAAACTCAAAAATGCTCCTTTAAGGGGAATATAAAGGATATATTTTTGGAACACGAACGAATAAGTATTCGCAATTGTGTGCAGGGTATATTCATCTTAATGCTTACATTGATAAGTTGTACTCGTTATAGAACATTTAAAACCATCTTGAGAACTAGCTAGTACTTTTTTTTTTCTACCACTACACTTAAATATTTCCCAGACATTGATTTAAAGTGGGAATTACTTTCTTAGGGGACATTTAGCTATTAGGAGAGTTTCCATTTAAATTAAGTGCCATTTTAATCTGTTTTAGCGAGACAAGCAAATCACACGTTATCTCTTAACTTGTAAGGTTCTCTCAAAGGGACTGATCTTCCATGAAAGATGTAAATTACAGTAAGGTTAGGTTAAAGAAGTTGAACAGAAAATTGGGAAAATCTAAAGGGGACGTTATTGATAATCAAAGATTTTTGTTATGCTTAGACTTGGCCCAAGAATAGTTATCAGAAATTAAATCTTAACAGAAGAGTTCTGTCTAAGCTTAGGACCCAAATCAATTCTGAAATTGTCTGTAGTTACAATTAAAGAAGGTATGTCTTAGATGCTTGAGTCTTTGTTAAAGTAAATTGTTTAAGAAATTCAGTTGTTTCTGAGTTATTAGTTTTGTCTATTTTAGAACAAAACCACTGCAACAGTGTCTTGACATATGGAGTTTTTAAACTAAGGTATAATTATTATCTTTTTTAGTTAGTGTTAAATTGTTGCATAGAGCTCCATTGAACTTAAATTGATCATATCAAGTCAATTAACTGTTATAATTAAAAATTTAAATGTTATTGTTAAAAATTTAACTTTAAATTTTGAATAATGGGAAAATTATTTTAATATCAAATTGTAAATTGATTTTATTGTACAAGAACTTCTGTATTTCAGCTTTTTGCTCAGTTCTTATCAAATCTTTGTTTAGCTAGAAAAAATAATAAGTGCCTTTGTTAGTTCATAATAAAACAAAGCAAGCTTAAAAACAACTGAGAAAACTCTAGTGGTACCAGAAACAAATTCAAGAAAATTATAACCAGTGTCTCCTTAGTTACGGTAGAGTATGCAGATATTGTAATCTAGGTTTGATAAGCTAAATTTGGAGACTCATAGCTATGCAGATTTTCCCCACTGGCCAACGTTAGCAATAATCTGAGATAGCTAAACTATTTTGCAGTGTTATCTGTATAGAAACCAGATTTAGGAACGAGATATTGTTGTAAACTTAAATAAATAACTTAGACATTGTTCTTATTCCTTCCTCTTAACCTTCCATTCTGACTAGACTTCTATTTCTGTCAACTTGAGATCTTATATTATACATTCAAGGGAATTCCTTCTGTATCCTGTTAAAGCTGTAACATAGAAACACTCTGCAGATTTACAGTACAATTTGTAAGCTGCAGAATTGCACACTTTCAGTTTTCATGCTGTAATAAAACCCTCACAATTTGCTGACCAATTTTGCATATTTTGTTTTAAAGAGTTTCCTTTCCCTCTCTCTCTCTCTCTCTCTCTCTCTCTCTCTCTCTCTCTCTCTCTCTCTCTCTCTCTCTCTCTCTCACTCACACACACACACACACACACACACACACACACACACACACACACACACACACACACACACATTTTGTGCTTTATCAAAGTCTTTACATAGTTTTCTAAAGCATCATTTCCCACTTGAATTCCTGCTTATTCACACTACGGACTTCAAAGGTGCACTTTCCATTACACATTTCGCACTTGAATTCATGTTTATTCACACTACTTATCTTCAAGGTGCTTTTACCACTACTTCTAGACACAGGGATTAAATGCCTCACTCTTAACATTCTTACACTCAGAAACTCTTCTTCCAAACACATTTACTCTTACAACACTTTTAGGCGTTCAGTTGTTCCATTATCATAGATATTTCGTTCTTGGGTTTTTAGGGCATGAAAAATTAGGTCAATCTTTGGATGTAAAGATATTTTGCACTTATCGCTAAATTTAAGTGAATTGTATAGTTTTTTGTCGTAAATTTTGAGTAGTTCATGTTTTGTAAAGTGACTGAGTTAGGAGGTTCATATTACCTTAATATTGGAGAAGTGGGCCATTTTTTAGTAGTGTACAAAGTGAGACCTTGAGTCTGTATAGATTAAATATTAACCTGCAAACCTGAACAGTTTAAAGAGAATTGTGAATTTTTGCTTATTATTAAGGGACGTAAGCTGAAGTACAGAAGTCTTCTTAAGTATATATACTGTATGAACACAAAACTGGAAAAATTGTAGAAAAAGACTTAAAAATAAAGGACTTCTTGGGGCCAGCATTGCAGTGCTCCGAAGGAGGCGAGAGTGCTCTCAGCTGGAGGTAATGAAATCAGTCGGTTGCCAACTTTGAAGCCGACCCAAATGTCTGTTTTCTAGGCTGACAGCTGATTGCCGAGATGGGAAAAAGTCTAGTATATACTGTACTTCCCTCGTGCTTTCCAAGATGAATGCCAAATTTTCTATTTCTCTAGGAAAGATTGTTAGAACATTTCAGATGTCAAAGAATGATGTTATTGCACAAGAAGCCCAAGGTGTGTTGGGTAATGTTACTTCTAAGACAATCCTTGACTTACGGTTACTCTTATAATTGTACTGTTACTTAAGAATCAAATGCTTGTTTGGCATGTAGTGTCTTTTTGTCAGAATTTGCATCAAACGAGTATAATGGCCCCCAAAGTATCCCTTGTTCATTTTTCTATGAATAACTTGTAAAAAAATCTACGATTGTTAAACATTTTGTCAATCTGTTTTCTGTTTTCTCTAAGATTTTTCGTAAGATTTTCTCCCAGGTCTTGTTCCAGAATCTGAGTCTAGTATTGAATCTCGTATAAAACGAGGAACATTAAGTAAAAGACTTGTGGTTGTGATGTATATATATTTTCGTATGTTTTAACCATTTTACTGTTGGCTTTGTATCTGTCAGAATTATTTCCTTAGAGCGGTGTGTATAAATTCACTTGTAAACTTTTGTGAATAGGGATATTTGATCTGTCTTCAGAGATATTTATATATGAAACTGACCCAGTTATATTATGGATAATTGACTAAAATTACTTCGTATAGTGAGATGCAGATATGCTCTGTATGCATGACTTCAAAATCTTAGATTATTTTCTAAGAAAGGTTCTCAATTTTGGGGAATATTTTACTCTGAATTGTCACGTTTTACTTATTATTTAATTATTTTTAGGTTCTGTTATTTCAAATACCTTTCCTGGCCTAATTTATGTAAATTTGCTGATGTAGTAATAAGGAGAAAATTCTAACTTTCAGAGCGTCATTTACCAAGGTTAGAGAATTTAGTTTCTTAAGCAGAATTTGTCATTTACACTGATGTTGAATTTGATTGATTGTATCAAACACTGATTTTCTATAATAGCTTACATGACAAGGTTTCAAGATTATTCAATATAATTTATATCCTCCAGATGTCTTAAAACATGTAAAGTTTTTAAATCATTTGTAAAGTTAAAAATTGTCCTGAAAGATCAAAAGTAATTCTAAAAGATATAAAGTTTCAAGACATTTAAAATTAAAAGTTGTGCTAAAAACCTTAAAGTAAGTCAATAGGAACAGTTTGGAAGTTAAAGCTTATCCTTTTAGTCACGTTTATAACAAAACTTTTGATTATATTTCGGACACATGCCGTCGTTTCAAAAGGGGGTACCAGTTTGGGGCTCAAACACCTTCTCGTCTTAGGCTCTACGCTTCATTCGTGTACTTGAAATAAAGAAGGGATAAATACCACAAAGATCAGTATTAGAAAGTCTGCGTGAGAAACCGTACAAAGTTCATAACATTGTTAGTTAATTAGATAAAGTCGGGTGTGTGTATGAGTGTCTGTGTGTGTGTTTATCTTGGAGGACTGTTTATGGAAGCCTTTGCGAAAAGGTTAATGTGTAATAATGTGGCTTTTGATATACTAGAAAGGTTAGTATAGGTCTGCTTTCACCAAATACCTTACCATAAGGCATGCTGAGATTCTGAGGCTGTGAGGGATCACAGACGGATTAAAAACAAAGGTTTTCCCTATCATTTAATTAGATGAGGAAACTGTCCTTAGGTTACCTTTCTAATGTAATGTATGTAGTTTAATTTGTTTGGTTGGCTTCTGATATATATTAGAAAGTAATCCCAAATACGAACGGTTTGAGTTGAGGAATCAGGATTTAAATGAACCATGCTATTGGAGAACTAGTCATTTCCTTACAGAAACTGCAGCACATTCTAATGCCAATTTCTATATGTTTGCGTCAGTTTGTAATAGTTTAGTGGCTTCAGGTGCTGACAAGTTTGCTCTGAAGGTTTGTAGACTATGAAAGTGTCGTACTTGTTTGCTGAGCTTTGTGTTTGCTCGTAGCATTGGAGATGCATGTCCCAGATGTGAGGTGCTTAACCCTTAAACACTGTAGTGGGTTTCCTAGGCACACAAACATTATGGTGGGGTATTTTATACCCCAATTTGGAAAATCAATAAAACACAATGTAATCAAGATATTTGATTTCTGAAAACATGAAAAGAAACTTCCTTTCTTCTTTTATTGGTAAATAAGATATTTTGAAAAATTAGGAAATAACAAGCTTCTGGGGTAATTTAAAAAACTTTTAAAAAGTAAGAAATATGTAGAATACTCTACAAAAAAAAATTCACGAAAAAAAATTGATGTTGGTGTCTTGTCCTTTGATCTAGCAACACTCAGGAGGTATACAGTTTTGCTGAGCAAGGCACAATCCTTATTGTCCATTACAGCCTGTTTGGGAGAACATTGAAAATGCGCTCTATTTTACTGGTAAAAAAAAACACTACTTGTATTATTATTACTATCATTTAATTTTTGTCAGTTATTTGTGGTTTATATAGGCCCATATTTAATAGCTCTATGTTCTGTGAGTAGAATGACATGAGTCTAAGACAAGCAAAATTCTTTTTACCATCTTTTACCATCTTTTACCATAAAAATATTACCATAACTTAGAGGGTAAATGTAACTAAATTATTTTTTTCTATTTCACATTATTTGCATTAATTGCTATTAATGGAAACTTGCAGAAGGTAAACAAAGGTCTTACCTTTATTGATCAATGCAGTCTGCATGGACTGGATATACAGTATGTGGCGGGAACACACGGGATGGCCACAGTTGTTGCATCTGTGCCTTGATTTTTGGTCCTCTTTTCTGGGACACTTTGCGCACCGCACCCTGGGTGCTTTGCTGAGCTATGTGAAGGGAGTTCACAAACTCACTCCAGCTATGGCAGCTTTGAGGGATCTTGAGAGGTGGGGGTTGCTGAGGCGCTGTTTTGCCCAAGGCAGGATGAGGGTCATTGCCAGCTCCTTGATGTACCTATGGTGCTCCCATGTTTTGACGTGCATTTTCCCAAGGTTCTCACAAAAAATGACCCAGGAGTTGATGATAATGGAATTCAGCATACCATAAAAAACACACAGGCCACCGCTTGGTCCTCCTTCCCCTTGAATACAATGCGCACATCATATCAAAACAGTTGACTCCTCCCTTAGTTCTGTTATAGAAATCTATTATTTCTGGTTTACCATTTTCCACCAGGGTTGGCTGTGTATGCATTGTGGTGGATATGAGAAGCACCAACTTTTTATCGGTTATTTTACTGTACTATTTTATACTATAGTAAAATATTTTTTATTACAGTAAAACTGTCGTGGGGTAAATTATATTCCTACCATATAGTAAAACTGTCGTGGGGTAAATTGTACCCCTACTATTAACACAGTAACACTATCGTGGGGTAAATTGTGCTCCTGCTAAAATACAGTAACACTGTCATGGGGCAAATTATACCCATGCAATTTAGTATAGTAACACTGCCATGGGGTAAATTATACCCATGCAATTTAGTATAGTAACACTGCCATGGGGTAAATTATACCCATGCAATTTAGTATAGTAACACTGCCATGGGGTAAATTTCTCCTGGTACCCCCTCTCCAGGGCACCATGGGCATGCAAAATGAATAAAACTGCCATTCACTACCAGACCATTCATAAACATGAAGTTACTGGGAACACCAGCCCTCTTGGGGCATAGGCTTTTTAGTAGGAGAAAAAAAAAAAAAAAAAAGCAAAAATGCATCTTTTGCCGGGTAAAGTATCCCCCACTACAGTGTTTTAAGGGTTAAGTAATGGCAGCATAGCATTGTTTTAGAGCATTTTGTTGCTGGGAGAATATTTGATACGAGATTTTATTTTGTTGCTTTGTGGATATTTGGATGTAAAACTGGTGTAGCTTTTACATTGCTCCAGAACTGATCTTGGCAGGCCTTACTGAGTCATAGTACCTTGAGAAGTCACTCGAATTTCAGCTGATTTTACAGTTAATGTACCTGATCTTGGGTAACTTAAGACACTGGCCACGATATAGGTTAGAAATGTCTTTGGTTTTATATTGATGTGCATCTTACCTTTCTAGATGTCAGTGGATTTGTGTAGAGGTTTTCTGAGTGTTGACACAGTAATGTCATTCAGGAAGTATGTTGATATGTAGTTTAAGACTAAAGTCCTTTTTTATGATGTTGGTTTGTGGTTTAATACAGTCTTTACTCATGATACCTTGGGATTCTAAATGGTATTCCACTAGAGCCAAGTTTTGGAATAATTGAAGGATAGAAGTTTTGCTGTTAACAGACCCATGCTGAGAAGAAATTTGGTTAATGTTAAGAGTTGTGCTTAAATTTTTCATAGTTCGCAAATAGTAAATTTTGGTGTACAGAAACCTTGATAATGTCTACCTTTGTTAGAAGTGTGCCAAGAGTTTTATCTTGACTACACCAAAAATGTAGAATAGTCTGCCTAGTGCAGTAGTGGAATCTTCAGACCTCCAGATATTTTAGACAGGAGCGAATTCATTCCTGCTCTCTACTGACGTCTCCTGAATATCAGGTGTAACGGTTTTATTTTCTGTTAAAGGTACATCATGTTAAGATTTCTTGAAAACTGGTTTATAACTAAAGTGTGTTATACTGATAGTATTGACTGCGTAAGTTCAGGATAGTGGTGTTGGACGTTCAGATGCTTTCTGTGATCGCCTGTAACAATCTGGGACTGATTTTTTGGTGCACGAAGATAGAACCAGGATTCATCATCATTATCATCATCTGAATACAGGATATGTTTGCTGGTACTTGAAACGAGTACAAGATTCATGAAAAATACTGGTTCAAGATCAATTTGGATTCGGGAAGTCTTTGCTCCTGCTAGAATTTGGTTTATAAAGTGTCTTGGTCTATGAAAATTTTGGTTTTTAGAAATTGTTAGTTCGTGGCACTTTCACATTTCTTGGTCTGAAGTTTCAGGAGTTTCTTTTGATACTATGCATTCAGGAAGTTTGTGACACTTGCTTTTAGGAAGTTCGTCCATGTGTTATACTTTCACTTTAAGAAAGTCAATCTCAGAAATATAGTCCGGGAAAGTCTGACTCTTCACGATAATCTGCTTTCAGAAATTGTACTTTTGTATTTTTTTTATTCAGGTGGTCTCTTGGTTTTGTGATACTTTTAGGCTTAGATTGTACACTAGTTTGTGATATTCCCTCTAAAGTAATTCTGGTAGTTTATGCAATTATTTATCTAAAATGTCTGTGTGTTGCTTGTACCTTAATGTAGTCTGCTATGGCTGGTTTGTCCTCAGGAAGTCTGTTAACTTCAATGGTTTTGCCTTCACAGAATCTGTAAACTTTGATGCTGTGGCTTTCAAGATGTCTGAGTTTGTGAGTTTTTGCTTAAAAAGTCTATTATGCTTTAGCTAGTAGGTCTACTATTTTGTAATTTTTATTGGCAGTCTGTTGGTCTTGCTTGTCTGTATTTTTTTATATAGAAAATTTATTAGTTTAGAGTGTTTTGGGACCAGAAAATTTAGTAGTTCGCGCTTTTTGGGAGGTAAGAAAGTCTGTTAAGGAGTTTGTTTTGGCTGTGAAGTCTGTAATTTTGTGTTTTTTCCCGGAAAGTTGTTAGTTGGCTATTTTCTTTGTGAAGTATATATTCTTGTCTAGGAAAGTTTTTGATTAGAATACCCATTAGTTTTAGAGCTCCTCCTAGGCTTTAGAGTCACTTGCTTAAAATGTCTTCATATTTCGTGGATTTTATGCTCGGGAATTTTTTCCCCAAAAGTAGGGCATTTCGAAAGTTATTTATTTTTTTTTTTTTTTGCTTGGAAAAGGCATCTATTTGGGAGACATTTTTCCCCAAAATGTTTGTATCTTTGGAGGGAACTTTTGCCCAAAAAGTGTTAGTCTTACCTAAGAATTTTCACTTGGGAGGTTTTTGCCCTGAAAATATGTGATCATTGGGAGTGATTTTTGTCCATTGTGTTAGTTCTTGAAAGTCTTTCTACATAGGAAGTTTGATCAGTTTGGAGTTAAAATTTGGGTGAGGCTCATTTTGGCTAGAAATTGTGTCAGGTGATAGAGTTCTTTGCCTAAAGTGTGTTACTTTGAGAAAGTTTTTTGTACTAGAAAAAGTGTTAGTTTGGGATGGTTTTCGTTTAGAAAGTCTGTTGATTACGAGGGAGGTTTTTGTTTTGACTTGAAATTATTGGATTGTGTACTTTCTGGCTTGAAATTCTGTTGGTCCACAAGTTTTCTACCCAAAAAGTATCAATTTACCTCCTTTCCGTACAATGGAAGTCTTTTGGCAATTTTTTTTTTTTTATTTTGCTATGAAAGTTTTCGTTTATTGGCCTAAAAAGTTTGTTGGTGTGGGAGTAATTTTGTTTTGCCCTGGAAATGGAGCTTATAGGCCTGAAAATTTTTCTGCTTGGGAGCCATGGTTGATTTTGACCAGAAAGTGGCGCTTTTAGGCCTGCAAACTTTGTCAGCTCAGGATTCATAGTTGATTTTGACCAGAAAGTGGCCTTGTTAGGCCTGCAAAGTTTATCAGCTCGGGAACCATAGTTGATTTTGCCCAGTAAGTGGCGTTTTTAGGCCTGCAAAGTTTGCCAGTTCGGGAACCATAATTAATTTTGCCCAGAAAGTGGCGTTTTTAGACCTGCAAAGTTTGTCAGCTCGGGAGCCATAGTTGATTTTGCCCAGAAAGTGTTAATAGGCCTACCAAATTTGTCAGTTTGGGAGTCAGAATTGATTATGCCCAGAAAGTGGAAACTTGCCTAAAAAGCTTGTGATTTTTATCACTTGATAGTGCTACGTCAGCTTTCTGCCTATGAAAGTCTTGTTTTATTTAGTGTGATTTTTGTATAGAAAGAGAAGTTTGATTGGCATCTTTGGCTACAAAGTATGTCAGATAGGAGAGTTTTTTTTTTTAATACCAAGAAAGTTTTTTTTTGCCCTGAAGCTATGTCAATGTCTGAGTGTTTTTTATCCAAAAGTGCTGACTTGCATAGAGTTTAGTATTCTCTTGAAAATTTTGGATGTAAAGGATGACTACTACTTTCAGAATAAGACATGTCAAGATTTAGTGGCTTCAAACCTGACAAAAAAAAAAAAAAAAAAAATCAAATTACTGAAACTAGTAGTTTGGTATTAGCGTTTTAAAGACAGATTTTGAAATATGTCTAAATTACAAAAATTAAACTTTCCTTGAAGATTTTCCTAACCAGTACTCATTAGGCGTGGCTGTTGCAATGGTAGCTCTTCCGTAATGGTCCTTATAAAAAGACCATGCCCATTATTCTGTAGCCCTGTACGGATGATCAATATAAAATTGCAATTTTTAGTAACTTCTTGCTTCCTCCTAGTATGTGGAACAGTAATTTTAATATATTCGTGTGAATATTAGCAATTTTCAACTTTAAGCAAGTTTTAGTCACGTGGCCCCAATTCTGATAAGCCTGACATAGTTGGTATTATTGTCAATAATTTTTTGAGCTATATGAAACGATTTTTAATGTTCAGTCATGTTCTGGTGACCACTACAAAATTGCTTTGTTAAAGTCCTGTAAAAACTGGAAGCTGAAAGATATGAGATGACATCCTAACTTCAAAACACCACGAGGGAATGTTCCAATCAGGTGCTAGACATTCCTTCCTAATTATCTGGCAATGGGGTGGATTATTGTAAGGTGTATCACGCAGAACCTAAACTGGCCTGGTGGTCCACGTGTAAGGTGAAGGTTGACGTTAGTCCGACCTGCTGTCCTGCTGGGGAAAGAAGAACGGGGCAGGAGGATATTAGCTTTGCACGTCTCTGACCATTTACCTGACTCAATCACTTACATTGAATGGTGTTCGGCTTATAAGACGAAGTGGTTTGTTTTGGGAGGGGGGATGTGCCTCAAGGCGCGTTTGTTCCACCTGAAGGTATTTGGGTCACTTGTCTGCTTTTGGAGAGACTGTATGTGTCCTGGTGTAATTAATTGCTTTTGTTGTAACAAAAGACTATAGGATGACTTGTAATTTAAAGTATAATAAAGTTAATTAGATTCTCTTTGGTTTATTTGTGAAATTCCTGTTATTCTCTTGCTCAGAAAGACATCTGAGAATATAAATGAATATTCCATACTCTGAAAATAAATCTTGTAGATTAAAATATCACGTAAACTGAAAATAACACCAAATTAAGTAGATAACTTTTAAAAGTTCTGAATTAATGACGTGAATTTGAAGTTACTTAGAAATTTAATTCTCAATAATTCAGTAGTGCGGTGCATATTCAGTTATTAGGCTAAGCCTAAAAATGCAACCGAAATAGTTTAAAGCTAAATTTTTTTTTCAATGTGAAGTAAGCAAATTTATAAAATACGAGGATGCAGCAGATATGTGATTTTTAAGAGACTGAAGCTAATCAGCATAAAACGCTGTAAAAATATAAAAATATTTAATGTAAATGTACATTTATCTGATTAAAAAATGGCCCTGTAATTATGGAACGTAGTGTTTTACAAGGTATAATTAAACGTGTTGCATCATCAAATTCACATAGAAAAAATTAGCCAGGCAAAAGTATTTGAAGGGTCAAAATCTAATAAAAGTATTAAGTGAAATTTGGTTATTTCGGTATTAAAAAGTTCATCTAAATGAGACTAACTTGAAAAATAACCAAGGAATTTGAAGTCACGCATATAGAGCATTTCTACTTCGGATGGGGTGTCACAGGAGCTTATTTAAGTTGTGACATTTCAGCTTTTTGAGGTCAAATTTGACATCAAAATTATCATATGTGTGGCAACTTAAAGTCTCTCATGTTTTCAATCATGACTAGACTCCACTTTGGCAACCATTATTGACAGTTTGATATCAAACGACGTCAAAATGCTGGAAGATGCCAGGTTAACAGGCTGTGAGACCCTTGAAAATGTACCAAGTTATTTTGGTCAAATCTATAATGAAAAAAATTTAGTCAGTTTTATATATACTGTAAATACCTCTGGAAATATGGTTAGATTAGCCTTATCAATTGATATTTGCAAGTAAAATTATCCTCTACAGCTCTCGAAGTCAAGAATTCTGTCAGGTACTAAGTCAATGTCAGATGGCTAAAACGTTCGAAATATATTAATCTTCGTTACCGTCTTTTGCTTGTTGTTCTGTTTTCTATGAGGTTTATTTGTAACAAAAGACTCATTTTCTAATATGAAGACGTGAGAGAAACTCTTAGACTTGAATTCTCAACGAAAACGGAAATCAGATTGCCAAAATGTACGTTTACACCCGTAGATATCCTTGCGAGTTATCCATAGAGGAACTGGACTTTGAAAATATTTTGGGGGTGGGCCACTATACCTCTGGACGAAATTCTGATGGTTTAAGGCTACAGGTTTTCACGCCATGTTTCACAAGACACTACAGGTCAGGCAAACATTTGCCAAAGTACGAAACGACAACTACGAGAGTGAACGTAAGCCTAGGGTTGTCCTGGTGGTAGCCTTGCCATGCCTACCTTTGGCTTACTGTACTGACATCATTCTTTGACATATGAGGGTCTAACATCTCTTCCCTAGTGTCATAGGCGTCTTGGAAAACACAAGGGAAGTACGTATGAAGCTTTTTCCCCATCTTGGCCTTTGGGTTGACATCAAAGTTGGCAAACGAATGGTTTCATTACCTTCAGCTGAGGGCGCTCTCGCTCTCCTTCGGGGCATTGCAATGCTGGCTCCAAGGAGTAAAAAAAAATTCAAATTTTTCATTATCACAAGTAATCTCCCCCAATTATGGAATTTTTTTGGGTTTAAATAAAAGAACGTCCGACTATCTTAGTTTTTATTTCCTCTGTATTGTAGGCCTACAATGTTTGTACAGGAATGTTATTACCTATGACGTCATGTGAAAAGCGTTACCCTTGACATTGGTTCAGCTCTTGTTGTACGGAGTGATACCGGAATTTATTTCACTACCTTTAGCTGCATAGAGTGACGTTACTACTCTGGGATCATAATTTTCTCAATGTACCCCAAGTTATATATAAGGCTGCGTCCACACGATCGAGCTTTATCCGGTGTGACGTCAGAAGCGGGTGAAGCTCTGACTTGCCCGCTGTTTCTCAGCCTTTTGACGCCAATCGACAGTGTTTATCGAACAAAGCTCGATCGTGTGGACGCAGCTCAAGTTAATGCCCATCTATAGGGCCAGTATTTTGATTTAAATTTACCTTCTCTCAAATGCTAAAGCCATCTTTTTTTATAGTTTAGTCTGAACTATACGGCATCAGTTTACTTTCATTTCAAACTTGCAAAAACTCACACTTCCAAAGTAGGAAATTTGCCTAATCTCTCTTATGAGAAAAGGTTTACCTACTCAATCTCTCTTACCTATACCTTTATCCATTTACGCACCTTTATTTTTTGGGTCCGCTTTGAGAGAGAACGAGTGGGGGTGAGGATTTACTAAACACAAACACAATGTATATTTTGACCAAAAAATCTAAGTTTCTTAAAACAAAACTGATGTTAGAAGTTTTCTTTTACAGCGAAAGTACCTATATACAGTTTTGCCATCCTCTTGTAGTATATATATATATATATATATATATATATATATATATATATATATATATATAATATATATATATATATATATATATATATATATTTATACATAATATATATACACAATTTATAGAATACATACATATATACTGTATACATACGTATATATATAAAATACATATACATACATGCCTACATATTATATATACATATACATCCATAATTCATTTACCAAAAGCAAAAATTGGCAAAACTCATAGCTGCCAATTTACTTGTATAAATCATAGCAAAATCCACCATTCTTTGCAGCTAAGCCCAGCCCACTGGTTGTGTCACGATCATTCCTTGAAGCCGATTGGTTGGCAATGGTTTCGAATATTTGGTTAGTCTGTGGTTCTTTTCATCTTCATTAACTTAGCAATGGTTGTTTTACCGAACTAAAATTAGTTCTGCCTATTATCAAAAGGAAAAGTTAAATTATCCCAATGAATTTATAACAGCCTACAAAAAAAAAAAAACAAAAGTGGTTCACGTGACCACGGTGACAACACAGGGAATGTCTGCGTTCGAACCTGTGCACGTGAATCACTGGACACTGATGATAACCCTCTGATTATTGTCAAGCATGTTCACCATTTAAAATTTATACACAAAGACTCAGGCCTATGAAGAAGGGTATTTCATATTGATTTTAGTTAATTTTACTATATATTTTAACAGTGATAAAATAATTTAATTGCACTCGTTTACACATTCGGTGGGATAAGCCAAGAATTTTCTTAACGGACAGTATCCCCTATTGAAATAACAGGATCATAAAAAATTACGTAGACATAGAATGTCCTATGTCTTTTTGTCGGTTTACGCAGATTATGACGCTTGGATAGGCTTGTCTCATATTCAGCCGTTTCACTGCAGTTCTTATGGTTGTTTTTGTTGCTGCTGTTATCGTGCTTGTCTCTTCGAATATTTTTCGTATGGTAACTAACACTGCAGAATAAAAATTCATAAAATACTGCCTATTATTGTTAACTGAAATTTAGCAATTTGTTTTAAAGTAAACGAGATCTTTATGTATATAGTCTACATTAGAATATTCTGGGAGAGAGAGAGAGAGAGAGAGAGAGAGAGAGAGAGAGAGAGAGAGAGAGAGAGAGAGAGAATTACTGACTTTATCGTTTTGCCCAACAGGGTAATCTACAAGAATGGCTCAAAACCAAATGATTCATGGGCTACTCGCAGACAAGGTTTGTCTCATCTCATAAGTTTTTCAGCTACCATTTATTTTCTCTTTTTCCCTTATGTATCTTATAGTGCCTTACCACCATAGCCTTCCTTTTCATAGAAATACTACAGCAGTCTTGTTTACTCATCACAGTAATACAATTTGTTATCCCTTTTGTAAATATATTTTCAATAATTAATTGAGAGCAGTTCGATAGTTGTGTAAGGCTGAGACAGCCTTGTGATTGGTGTGTGTGTATGTGCCATCAGCTACATGCCCAAAATTTCTACTTTTATCCTCTGTGGTATAAGTGGCGTTACATTTACTATGGCCATCGACGCACGTACACATGTATGTGTATATGCAGGTCCTTATACATTTTATCGTATGCATATACATTATATCGTGGGGTCGGAGCTACTATATTAATTACAAGCAACTCTATTTCCAACATATACGGGTAGAAAACTATTTACAATAAGAAACTGACGTGTAGTCCTATGACTTGTCATTGATTCAAAATAACAAATTGACGTGTAGGCCTATGCCCTGTCATTGCAACATACAGGAAATTAACGTATAGACTTACGCCCTGTCATTGCCTCAAAATATAAGAGTATATGTAGGCCTAATTTCAAATATTAACATTTGACATGCAAGATCACTTTACGTAGGCCACCACAGTTTAAAAAAAAAAAAGCAAGATGTTTGTATATTCAGGTTGCGCATGATCAAAACAAAAAAAACAAGCACAGCCAGAATAATCCAAGATCTTCATAATGATATTTTATAATAATATATCCTTTATCGGAGATATCAACTGCAGACTTCACAATTCCGGGAACTCAAATCTTGGTGTCATCATTCACGCACGGAGCTCAACATTACTGAATGAAGTAAAATCCGTACTGGTAATCATGTGGACTGGTAATCAGTGTGACGTC
Source organism: Macrobrachium rosenbergii (assembly GCF_040412425.1). NCBI lineage: Eukaryota > Metazoa > Arthropoda > Malacostraca > Decapoda > Palaemonidae > Macrobrachium > Macrobrachium rosenbergii. Next base: position 20,434,575 of record NC_089754.1, on the reverse strand, counting down.
ATTCCCCTTTCGAGAGCTACCCCATCACTGGCGTGCAGTGGCGGGACTTAGATGCAAAGAGAGGTGGATTTTGCTACACTTATTTTTTCTTTTTTATCTTTTTTGTTACTTCAAGACAAACTTTTGAGTCTTACAAGCTCGAAAACTCATGAGCAATTTGTGAGGTCCTATAAAATTCGTGCCAAGTGCCATGTCCATCAATGGGTGGTTGGTCTTGATGCTTGCGTGGACCTTTTCATCATATTTACCTAGAAAACAACAAACGAACTTTAGTATTGAATGCCGTGTCTGAGAGAGAGAGAGAGAGAGAGAGAGAGAGAGAGAGAGAGAGAGAGAGAGAGAGAGAGAGAGAGAGAGAGTTGAATTGAATTGGTTATAGAATTTAGGCCAAAGCCATGCACTGGGACCTATGACGTCATTCAGCGCTGAAACGGAAATTGACAGTCCATGTTTGAATGGTGTAACAGGAGGAAAACCTCGGAGTTGCACTATGAATCAACTGTTAGGAAAGAGTGGAAAGTAAGATGGAAGAGAATATGAAAGGAGGTACAGTAAAAGGAACAAAAGAGGTTGCAGCTAGGGGCCGAAGTCACGCTGCAAAGAACCGTAAGTAATGCCTGCAGTGCACTGCATCAGGTGAACTGATGGCACTAACCTCCCTACGAGAGAGAGAGAGAACCTATTTTACCAAGTGTCAAAAGCCTTGAAGCCACTGTTGGAGAGAGAGAGAGAGAGAGAGAGAGAGAGAGAGAGAGAGAGAGAGAGAGAGAGAGAGAGAGAGAGAGAGAGTGTGTGTTTTAACCAAGTGTCACAAGTCGTACACCGAAAATTATTTATAAACTTGGGAAACTTAAACTTAAAACAAAATCTCTCTAATGTTTATGCTAGTGGCAACACTGAAATGTCCTTTAAATAAAATGTCCTTAAAATTTTATATTATAGAATGGACTGGGTCAAGGGGTGTTCATCTAATTATTATAATTATTATACAGAAAATGAAACCTGTTCATTTGGAACAAGCCCATGATATACAACAACCAGCATACTATTATTATTCAGAGGATGAACCTCCATTCATATGGAACAAGCCCACCACAGAGGCCACTCACTTGAAATTCTAAGCATTTAGATTTAAAGACCGATATGTTGTTTATCCAGATTGAGTCTAAGCATTTAGATTTAAGGACCTCTAGTGGTTATTGTAAGATCCGTTGTTTATCGAGACTGAGTCTAAGTATTTAGATTTAAGGACCTTTAGTGGTCATTGTAAGATCTGTTGTTTATCGAGAGTGAGTCTACACATTTAGATTTAAGGACCTCTAGTGGTTATTGTATGATCTGTTGTCATCAAGAGTGAGTTTAATCATTTAGATTTAAGGAACTCTAGTGGTTATTGTCAGACCTGTTGTTTATTGAGAGTGAGTCTAAGCATTTAGACTTAAGGACCTCTTGTGGTTATTGGATGATCGAGAGTGAGTCTAAGCATTTAGATTTAAGGACCTTTTATGGTTATTGTAAGAAGCTGTTGTTTATCAAGAGCTATTGTTTATCAATAGTGAGTCTAAACATTTAGATTTAAGGACCTCTTGTGGTTATTGTAAGATCTGTTGTTTATCGAGTCAGTCTAAGCATTTAGATTTAAGGACCTCTAGTGGTTATTGTAAGATCTGTTGTTTATTGACAGTAAACAAGCATTTAGATTTAAGGACCTCTAGTGGTTATTGTGTGACCTGTTGTTTATCGAGAGTGAGTCTAAGCATTTAGATTTAAGGACCTCCAGTGGTTATTGTATGACTTGTTGTTTATCGACAGTGAGTCTATGCATTTAGATTTAAGGACCTCTAGTGGTTATTGTAAGATCTGTTGTTTATCAACAATGAGTCTAAGCATTTAGATTTAAGGACCTCTAGTGGTTATCGTAAGATAGGTTGTTTATAGAGAGTGAGTCTAAGTATTTAGATTTAAGGACCTCCAGTGGTTATTGTATGACCTGTTGTTTATTGACAGTGAGTTTAAGCATTTAGATTTAAGGAGCTCTTTTGAGGTTATTGGTAGATCTGTTGTTTATCAAGAGTGAGTCAAACATTTAGATTTAAGGACCTCTTGTGGTTATTGTAAGATATGTTGTTTATCAAGAGTGAGTCTATGCATTTAGATTTAAGGACCTCTTGTGGTTACTGTAAAATCTGTTGTTTATCAAGAGTGAGTCAAGCATTTAGATTTAAGGACCTTTAGTGGTTATTGTAAGATCTGTTGTTTATCTAGAGTGAGTCTATGCATTTAGATTTAAGGACCTCTTGTGGTTATTGTACGGTCTGTTGTTTGTCAAGAGTGAGTCAAGCATTTAGATTTAAGGAACTTTACTTTAGTGGTTATTGTAAGATCTGTTGTTTATCAAGAGTGAGTCTAAGCATTTAGATTCAAGGACCTCTTGTGGTTATTGTAAGACCTGTTGTTTATCAAGAGACTAAAAGGAAAAAGATATAAGATTAATATTCTTCTATGCATACGTATGCTTAGGTTTAAGTTAGTTGACTGGTTAGATAAGGTCGTGCTGTCACATGGAATTGGACTGTCTGCTGTGCATGATTTTTTAAATAAATTATTAGTTTATGGTTTGTGTTTTTTTTTATATCATTCTATCACAGACTTCTGACACTGTAGCAACTTTGTTACTTACTGTGGCCTTGTTGGCAGTAACATGCTCCTTCGAAAAGTTCCACAGGTCTGACAAATCCACAACATGGGGATACTGGTACCATACCAATTCTGAACACGACTGCAGGACCCTTTCTCACTTCTGAAAGTATATATAGTTCATCAGACATACTTCAACCAAGCAGAAAAAATGACATCTAAATCATATACAGGGCCATAAAACTAGAGATATCAAACAAGGTAGAGACTTCAGGAAAAACCTTCCCAATAAAGAGAGACACTGTTGGATTTGTCTGGGACTACTGATACACCAAAAAGGGGTGAAGGTGTCTCTTTCACATGAAACCAAGGGGCTATGTGGCATCAAGGGACCTGACGTCCCTAATCTAACAATACTACAGTTTCACTGCTGCTGGTAAGTTACAGAATCCTTGAGGCTTGGCTGCTGACCAACAGCCAGAATGGGGTTCAGTCAGGAGTGATTACGTGAGAAGAGGTGATCCAAAATGCCATTTGGGGATGCTCAAGCATCATCAACCCTTGGTAGCAATGTGATTAGCCAACATACCATGGTCTAACCTTCCCAGTAGGAAACATATCATGGCCTATCACAGACTAACCTTCCCTCTAATTCCTACTAATGGGCAATGTATCACGGCTCAACTTTCCCATTAACAGGCAACATGTTACAGCCTAACCTTCACACTAATTCCCACTAACGGGCAACACATCACAGCCTAACCTTCACTCTAATTCCAACTAATGGGCAAAGTATCACGGCCTAACCTTCCCTCCCTCGAATTCCAACTAATGAGCAACGTATCATGGCTTAACCTTCCAGCTACTGGGAAACGTATCATGGCCTATCATTTCCTCCAACTCCCACTAACGGGCAACATATCACTGCCTATCCTCGTTATAAAAAATTACTGGGCAGAGTTTTTGTCATAAAACTTTCATCCAGTCATTTTAAACATTGTTCAGTACTTGTGGGAGTCAAATCATTCGCGGTGCGAGTCAAATCATTCGCGGTGTGTGTGTGTCCCTCAGACAAGCAATATGGAATGATTTGAATGACGCGAAGTTTTTTTTATTGACACTTTTTATATCTATTTTACTCTGTACCCTTAGTAAATTCTGTAACACACAGCAATGGTTGCATTATCAATTTAGAATACCTTCTCTGATTGCTGTTCTGGTAAGAAAACTTACTTTTGTAATTCAAGGATGATGGAAAATGTTCTAGAAGTGTCCCTAGACGTGACTATAAAAGCTGATGTCGACCAGCAATCTTCTTTCTTTCCTGGCTAGTCCTATACAGGTAACACACTACGGGTGTGATATTAGAGAGCCGGTGTGCCAGAGAGATGTATGCTGTGGCAAAGTCCAGTGCTACTTCTTTATCGAGTTGTATCTAAGATATCCTTGAAATTTGAAAGACACCAAGTGTGTCAGAGGAACGAGTGGTCAGGGAAGGTAGTCTAGAATTCTGTTTCCAAGTTAATAAGTGTAATTTACTCAAATTTACGAACTTCAGTGAAACTTGCCTTCGTCCAGAAGTGATAAATTGCTGCTAGTTTTGCCTCTGAAATATTATGAAAACAGTGAACCCCCCGTATTCGCGGGGGATGCGTACCACACACCCCCGCAAATAGCTAAAATCCGCGCATACTTAAAACCCCTCTAAAAACACTTAGAACTGCCCATTTTGATAGTTTAAACACAAGAAAAACCCTGTAAAAATGCTTATACCTGAGTAGTTTAATATTTTTATCACAAAAAGTGCATTTATTCATGAAAATATGAAAATACAGTAATTAGTGAATATTTCTCAGTGAAAAATACCACGAATGGGCGAATTTTCCGCGAATAATGGCTAGATATGTTCCACAGAGAAATCAGCGAATGCGTGAGTCCGTGAATCAAGAGAACACAAATACCGGGGGGTTTACTGTACGTGTTTCCTTTGGCTATGAGGCCAATTTGTTAGCATGGCTGTTGCTAGTTTGTGTTAGTTTTGTTGTTGTTAGATGTAAAGTAAATGTGCACAGCCAAGGCATTATTAGATTTTAATTTTTGTAATAAAATTGTAAAAATCTAGCTAGTTTGTGCAATCCAACACCTGAATCTGAGGTTTGTAGTTATGTCCTTAGAACTGCACATCCCAAGCCTACATGTCCAGGCTAAGAACCAGAAAAATCATACAGTCCGCTAAATATTGTCAAATTTTCTCGACAATCCTTGCCACTTACTCCCACTAACAGGCACATATCATGGCTTAACCTTCCCATTAATGAGCAACTTGTCACAGCCTAACCTTCCCACTAACAGGCAACTTGTCACAGCCTAACCTTCCCACTAACGGGCAACTTGTCACAGCCTAACCTTCCCACTAACGGGCAACTTGTCACAGCCTAACCCTCCCATAACAGGCAACATGTCACAGCCTAAACTTCCCACTAAGGGGCAACATGTTATAGCCTAACCTTCCCACACTAATGGGCAACGTATCACGACCTAACCTTCCCAATAATTCCCATTAACAGGCAACATATTAAGGCCTAACCTTTCCACTAATTCCCACTAGTGGGCAACGTATCATGGCCTATCCTTTCCACTAATGGGCAATGTGCACTAAGACTGGTGTCGCAACATCTACGTGACTGATGCCATAATAAAATTAAATAGGAAAAAAAAAAAAACTCAACCTACAAATAAAAAGCCCATGGATAAACATATCAATTAGATGAAGACATCTGAAACATGGCAGTGAAAGCCTGCACTAGCTAACCTACCCTAAGGAACATCTGGAATAGCCTAACCACCTAGGGCTTAACCCTCCCACTAGCAGGCAACATGTCACCTTAACTGAACATGTGCACAAATCACAGACGAGAAAAACAGAAAAGTAGAAGCATGAAGGAATGTGTAAGATAAAAACACGTCCTCTACATCTCTGGTGTATTATAGGTGTCACCAACACATAGCATGCATGGATTGCCAATAATTCCTGCTCGATTATAATGACAGTACTGTAAGACACAACAGAATTTTTTCAACTAGATTATACTAATAATGGTCAAAATGATCTTTTCCCACTAAATAATATTAATAGTAATAATTTAAAACTCAGCAATGGAAAATGGCCTTACCAGCTTTTTAAACATTTGGAAACGAAAACCTCTAAAGTAAATAATATACATTCTCACGGCCCACTGGGCTTAACCTAGTGACCTAATTCACGTAAGATGGCTGACCAGTGCAAATGGAGTGCAATGGCTTCCAACCCAGCATCTCTCTCTCTCTCAGTAACCCCTCCTTTGATCCATTCTTTCTGCTGCCGAGACCTCTGTGCTGTTTAGGCTTATGGAAGCGAAGTGTGCAACTGCTATCACCTTGTGAAAGGTGCTCTGGGGTGACCCCAGGCCAGGTCAGAGAAGCAATGGTCAGGAGACTGCTATTCTGCTGTCAGAAGCCATCTCAAGCAGACATACATTCCAGCTCCGCTTCACAGAGGCCACCATTTGCCTCGCCACGTGGACACCAATTCTGGGACCCCAACTCATAAAGGAGTGATCATTTCAGATACCCAAGACAAGTCTAAATCATACACAGGAACTCAGCGGCCCATTTTCCTTTGACTATACTCTATTTTCTTTACTTTTATCAAGAAATCTTCCCAAATTCCACCATGGTCTCCCAAGTGCACCTCACTCTCTCTTTGTCACTTTATGTCCCACCTTGGACCCTGTACAACTTTTCTATGCCAAAACTACCCACCATTCGTATGCTTAGTTAATTTCCAGATTAAGAAAAGTGATAGTTAAGCGTCTTTTGACTGGCTGTGCCGTCCAGTGCCCGCCCAAGTGGTTAGAGCAATCTTTAAGCATTCAGGTGTGATATTGCAGTGAGTTAGGACAGCTCAATGGTATAGTTAGGGCCTTAATTCATGCTAGTCCTATAGTTAATTTGACACCTTTCTCTTTCAGAGGGATGCCTTTATCATGTGACATAGGACAAATCTCAGCTTGCACTTTAGTTCATCGCCTGGGTCCTCCACGTGCGATGGGAAAAAGGAATTTCACCTTTTACAGCACTGTCAAATAATTATATATTCTTCTTTATTGTTTAACCAGGTGTGCCCATAGTTACAATTAATGTATGAGCTATTATTATTTAAGTAAATGCTGTTCATTGTTAACTGAATATAATTACGTCTTGCAGCAGATTGATGTACTGTAAAGCAATAATTCATGTTTGCACTCTCATCCCTTCTATTTCCCTCATGTTCTGTATTACTGGCATCCAGTTCATAGCATTCCGTTGTGAAGCCATGGCTGGCGCAGTAACTATCAGTTGTGTAAAACATCTTCATGACTTTAAAACTCTCAAAATATTGCACAACATCCTCAGGGAGACTGTTCCACAGTCCTCAGGTGTGAGGAATAAAGGACCTCTGGAACTGAGAGTAGTTCGACATCGAGACACATTTACTGCATAAACTGGTTCTGCTGTCCAGCAAATCTGGTTTCTCTCAGCAGGAAGGATGGAAGGAATATAAGATTTGGGTGAAAAGCTAAGTGCTGGGACCTATGAAGTCATTCAGAAATGAAAGGAAAACTGAGAGTAAAGGAGGTTTTAAAGGTCCAACAAGAGGAAAATCTTTTGCAGTTGCACCATAAAACAATTGTTAGGAGAGGGTGGAATGTAAGATGTAAGAAAGCAAATTTGAACAGAGGTACAGTACGAGAAATGAGGTGGTCTGTAGCTTGGGGCTGAAGGGACATTGCAAAGAACCTTCAGTAACGCCTACAGTGACCTGAGTGAGGTGCACTGATGGAACTATGTACTGTACCTCACATGGAGTCTCAGCAGGAAAACAGGATATCATCCATGGGTCAGACACCTGACTAAAATCAAATATGCATACAGAATGACTTGAATCACTAGCATCTACAGCTATATTAATCTAATCATAACAGCCACAGTTTTGCAAGCCTTGTCTACACCCTCTTTAAATGTCAGTGTTGATCCACACTTAAATATCCCACTTACAATAGGATTTACCTTTTTAATTCTGGTGATTATTACCCATCTAAAAACAAATTATGACGCTGCTGTTATTTTACTCGAAATTTCAAAGGGTATGCAGTCCTTGGTACCTGTACCTTCTCACTGTAAGGGTACATAGTCCTCATTGTAGGTGTATGTAGCTCTTGGTACCAGTACTTTCTCGTTGTAAGGCTACGTAGCCCTTTGCGCATGTAGATAGGAACTGCATTCTTGTAACTTGTTACTGCAATCTCTCCATCCACTCTTCCAGTCTAACCACAGCTGTTGGCAAAGATTTAACCTGAAATTATTATTAAAAGAATCACAGGTGAACTGAAATGATCCTTGTCAGGGTGAAAGCTACACTCTTGGCTGGTTTATCAAGGTTCCTCAGGCATAATATAAAAATGTGTGTGCATGTGAAAGCAGTCAAGTTACAAGTCCTGATGTGAGACACAAAAGTAGTGAGTAAAAAGTACAGTAACCCCAAAAGCTGCTGATTGGAAATGACAAGTCTGTCACAAATGGCTAAAAATGGAAAAAGTGCAGTGCATCTGCAACGCTAAGGGTGGTCTGATTTGTCCTGTGGTATATAACCATCTATAGCCTAACTTTTCCACTGAAGACCTACGTGTCACAGCCTAACCTTCCCCACTAACAGCCAGCATGTCACTGACTAACCTTCCCACTGACAGGCAACGTGTCACAGCCCAACCTTCCCACTGACAGGTAACATGTCACGGCCTAACCTTCCCACTGACAGGCAACGTGTCACAGCCTAACCTTCCCACTGACAGGCAACATGTCACGGCCTAACCTTCCCACTGATGGGCAACGTGTCACAGCCTAACCTTCTCACTAACAGGCAATGTGTCAGGGATTAACCTTCCCACTAACGAACAATGTGTCAAGGCCTAACCTCACTTCTGGTATATCTTAAGTGTCACCAGCACCAAATATATACGAGGACAGCCACTAATAACTACTCAGTGTTAATAATACAAAAAATGTTGCCACTAAATTATAATAATGGTCAAAATAATTTTTACACAGTTATTAATATAATGAAAATAATGATAATAATAAAGATTAGTATGAAGTTTTCACATTATAATGATGATAAGATCAATATGAATTTCCATTATAATAGGACTGGCAGGAACCTTGCCCGATGCCCCTGAACGCATAGAGCTCTTCTGTAAAGGGCAATTTCACCATAAATATAAAGAAGACGAACGCGCGCTCAAGAACATCATCGAGAATAATGTCAGCCCCATTAACCCCAACAGAATATTCATCTGGTTATTTATTACAAGAGCAAAAAGACAAGTAGCCTGGCAATGCGTGACAATCCAGCCCCTTCAACAGGACCCCTTGAAGAAAACCAACATGGTATACCAGTACTCATGCCCTGTCTGAGGATGCCTCGGTTCTTACATTGGTATGACCACCATGCATTTCTCCAAGAGGATTTCCTGCCATGCCCAAGAGGGAGCCATCTTTAACCATGCCAGGACCGCCCATAACCAGAGAATAACAAGAAAAGACAATCACGAACATGGAAATAATTGACTGAACTACTGACCACCGCCGCCTGCGCCTCTTGGAAGCATTGCACATTGGGAAGGAGACCTGCACCAAGCAACCCCCCATAGCGAACGAGCAAATCAAAATTAGGCAGCTGAGGATCGAAATTCTCCCATTCATTCCCAGCACTACAATGCCGCTTGCACGCAAGATGAGCCCCGAACATCAACATGGGAGAGAAGGCTCTGCCCAAGATGACGTGCCCTGGGCAGCCAATCATAATTCAGCACTGATCAAGACTCCCTGATAAATACCGACCTGAGCACCTTGTTTCTCCAGAACTTCTTCAACAAGGTCCAAAGGATGACCAACAAGCTGGTCGAAACAGATCCTTGTTTCTCCAGAACTTCTTCAACAAGGTCCAGAGGATGACCAACAAGCTGGTCGAAACATGTCGACGGTACCTGAAATAGAACCTGAATCCAGACGGCAAAGGACTTCCGATTGAACATTTCAATAAAAGACTTCCCTCATTCCACACACTATCCTTTTTCCAATATGAATATCGGCCAGTTGCTGACTAACATCGCTGAGCCTGAAAAGCGAATCATAAGGAAAATAGAAAAGACACTGTATAAGATAAATTCGCATAATACAGCCATCCTTTTTAATAAGACCTGTTTACAAGAGGGTCTACTCCCTTCAAATAGTATTAATACTAATAATTATAAGGCATTGTGATATAGGATTCTTACTTTGAAAAAAAAATGCAAAAGTTATGCCTCACAAAAAGATACGGCCTGTACTTGTGAAGGCACTGTGATACACAGTAGGACTACTGTAAGTAAAGAAAAATAAAAAATTTGTCCCAAAAAACATACAAAAAGCTAAACTTCAAGAGAAACCAATGTAGGCGTGGGGTCACTCATGTCTAACCGCTTCTAAAAAAATTAAGAATATAATGATTCTGCAACAAAAATATTTCATTAAAGGTCACATAGGCCTATCCCATAACCTAGGATATTAATTAAAATAGACTAATTCTTGAAGAAAAACCAAGAATGTGTTTCACAGCAGAATAAAAAACTGAATACACAGAAAGCCTAACGAGCTTTTTAAACACTTGTAAAGTTTACTAAGCAATGGAAAACTGCCTAAAGAGCTTTTAACACACTCGAAAACAAAGAAATGAGTATGGTTTTATTTTACTTGGTTCTACGATTGTTTTAAAACTCATATTTTGGTACATCTGGAATGCTTTACTCACCAATGAAAAATTAGCCTTTTTTTTTTAAAACACTGGAAAACAAAAACCTTGACGATAAAAATGTATATTGGTTTTTGAATGGTTTTATGACTGCTTAAATCTCTAACATATATAATACAAAAGTATAGGCAAAACTTGAAACTCCTACTGCAGCCTGCTTCCCACTATCACTGACCGGAATATTTACCGCCTTTTGTCCATAATTCTGTTTCTGTTTGTCTTTTGTATATTTATAGTATTTACCATCATTTTTTGGTAGAACTATAGTATATATAACTCCATGTGGCTTATTACCTTGAAAATTGAGTTTTTCTATAGTATTTTGGTTGCTCATCAAGAATTTACCATTATTTTTTGGCGGTCGACTGTAATTAGCCTCAGAACTGATGTGTTATTGTATGCTGGCCACCCTGGAATGCTATTGCGCATGCACAGTGTTATGGGAGAACTTTTGGTAAAAAAAAAAATGGATAAAACTTTACTTTACTTGCGCGTCCTGTTTCCCGCCATTCGCCGACCAGGACAGGTTACGGCCTTTTTGGGGCGCCCCGGCCAAGTCAGGGTCAGGGCACACTGCCCTAAGCTAGGTTAGGTAGGTAAAATCTGGTTAGGTCAGGACCTGGCATTATAGGAAAGGTAATGTCGATGTATGAGGAACCTGTCCTAGTTGATGACTGGTGGGAATCAGGCTGCACAACTAAAGTAATGTTTTACCAAAAAATGGAGTTTCCTTCACCGGGCTCCGCCCCTGACTAAGTAACACGGCCTACTAGGTTAACTTAGGCTAGGTTAGGTTGGTTAGGTTGAGGTAGGTTAGGTTAGTATAGTTCCTTTTACAACAGGTTTCCTTAGCCACTCCCTTCTTGTACATATGGCTCCCATATGCCTTGTGTATGCACAGAACCATTCCAGGGTGGCCATCATAAGTCTCTGTGTTTTACCTCACCCAAAACCCCCCATTCGGGTCCCTGATAAAGATGTGAGGTTAATATTAACTGACCACCAATAAACATCATCATCTCCATCAACAACACTAAAATTGGTAGATCTAAGCCGGCTGTCCACGGTGTGCTAGGCTATGGCAGTTGACATTTATCTATAGAACTCTACCTGCTGAATAAGAATTTAAAGTAATATTTTGTCGCTCGGATGTAATTAAGCTGTAAATTATTTTAGAACTGGTGGTAAAACCCTTTCAAGAATAGCTAACAGTAAGGGAGACCCGTGGGGAATTTGGGTTTTTTGGTGGGGTAAATAACTTGGGATAAGGTTTCGGTACCTTATTGTTGTATTTCCTGTTATATGTCACTTGGTACATGAAAAACAAGCGTAAAGAGAAGGGCGAATAAATGGATAGTGGGAGCCGTTCCAAAGGCACTTTTCATTCATTACTAGTACTA
>NC_089754.1:20401544-20422171 GCF_040412425.1 Macrobrachium rosenbergii | reverse complement strand
CCTCTCAAAATAAGACACACAAGACATCCATATATATATATATATATATATATATATATATATATATATATATATATATATATATATATATATATATATATATATACACATACACACACACACACACACACACATATATATATATATATATATATATATATATATATATATATATATATATATATATATATATATATATATATATATATATATATATTTATATATATATAATTTCTATGATATCAAAAGCATTTGGATTTTCATAACAACAACAAGTATATGCTTTTATCCCCTTCTATCTTGCCTAGTTAATTATGAAGAGGACAACTGATAAATATGATAATATAAAATAAATACCCTTTCATCTTTAAAATTACAACAGAAGTATAAAATAAACCACTATAACTTGCAAATGGAAAAGCAAACTGCAAATTAGCATAATGAAAATACAAACAATACAAGTCGAAATTAAAATAAAACGAAAGCTTAAAGGGAGAAAATCATGGAACTGCAAACGCTTTGAGTTAATTAAGCATTGAGTTCTGTCTTATTGTTACGTAAATGTTTACCAAGACAAACGCTGAACAACCGATTTCCAAAAGGGGAGCAGCGACTGGGAGGTCATTACTCGACGCAAAATGATTTTGTAAAAATGCAGCAATATTTGAATGTCATAAATGTTACTGTTACTCAGTGTCTCATTAACGAAGGTCTCTCGGCTCAACACTCAACTATGGTTCTTCGTTGGGGGTGGGCAGAGTTTCGGCTAGCACGCTGCTGGCCCAGCGTTCGACTCCTCCGACCGCCAATGAAGAATTAGAGGAATTTATTTCGGCGATAGAAATTCATTTCCCAAGTCATAATGTGGTTCGGATTCCACAATAAGCTGTAGGTCCCGTTGCTAGGTAACCAGCTGGTTCTAGCCGTAAAAATAAATCTAATCCTTTCGGGCCAGGCCCTAGGAGAGCTGTTAATCAGCTCAGTGGTCTGGTTAAACCAAGATATACTTAACTTTTTCAACGCTCAACTAGATCGCTTTATTTTCTATTGTATTTTTTCTGGGCCATAATATTTATGTGCTCAGTATAGCTATTATTTCGATGTAATAATTTGTTCTGTCGGTCCCCTATGACCGTACCTAGTTGTAATATTCAGTGCCTGTCTTTTTTTTATTTTGCATTATTTCACTTTGCATTCTTCCATAATTCTCCACGGTCTGTAACATTCCTGTAAACTACCTGCAAAAGCACTGTTTCAGGTGATCTGCAGCTTTATAAGAAAAAATGATTCATCAGTATTCATTAATGAAATTAACATTGTCCCTGAATTTGCACTCCAGAACACAATGTCTGCTGAATAATATTATGACAACTGATAGTCGCCTACTGGAGGGTGTGAATGGCAATTTCAAGTATTTACGATTGCTTTGAAAGATGTTACTGCTCCTCTGAATTTACTTGAATTACACATTTAAATATTTTATGCAACAGGCATTTTTTTTATGCAGTTTGCCTCTGAATAGCTTATTAAAAAGAGAGAGAGAAAAAATTGTAGCTCTTCCTGGGCTTAATGGGTAGAGTTGTGGCCTTGCACTTAGCTCCTAGTTCGCCTGCCTGGCTAGTGAAGAGTTAGAGGAATTTATTCTGGTGATAGAAATTCATTTCGCCATAATGTGGTTCGGATTCCACAATAAGTTGAAGTCCCGTTGCTAAGTAACTAAGTGGTTCTAGCCACGCAATGTCTAATTCTTCTGGCCAGCCTCTAGAGAGCTGTTAATCAGCTCAGTGGTCTGCAAATCAAGGTATACTTTTTTATAAAAAATTGTAAATTTCAAGTGATATGAATGGAACAGTCGAAATGCAACAGTTCGCGAGACCACATCATGACTATGGAGGGATCTCTAGAGGTAAATTGACATTGTAGAGATGCCAGCAATTGCTTGTTTTACGACTAACCTATCCAATTTAGTCTGTTATTAAACACAAAGTTTCTTTGCACCAGATCAAATAACGATCCATTTATCTGCCGTCTGATTTCAGTGGACAGTTACCAGGAGGTCTTCTGATGGCCATGAAGTAACCTCTGTCTGTGTGGTGGGCTTCAATGGGCATCTATTCATACAATCGAAAAGGCATGGCTCCCAACAGGACCGCGAAACAGCAGTCATCTGGTCAGTAAAGAATAAGCGATTAGCTACTTCAAGACAGGAGCACAGATAATACTTTCAACATCTCGCACGACATAAAAGGGTGGCAGAACTTCTTCCTTTAAGGACAGAGAATTGTGAGAGTTAGGGGATGTGGATGAAAGAGGAGCAGATAAATGTGTTAGAATCACCTCAGAAACATAGAAATCCCAGGTGAATGGCGTGACCAGTAAGGACTTAATTTCAAAGGAATCTGTATAATGGTTGGAGTGGTTGTGTACAGTAATTCTTCTGCTGTCTTATGGCCTGACTTTTCTGGGGCTCAGTGTCTGCTGACTATGGATGAATAACGTTAATCATATTTGAAATAAAGTTGAATGGGCTAAAAAAAAAGAATGAATATGATACAAAAGTATAATTTGAGGCAACGTAGCTAAGTTTGAATATTACTCTATATTGCACAGACGTGCAATATAGGCAAAAAGTTTTGAAAGGGAATGTTGGTACTGAATTTATAGGTTTTAAGTGAATGGTTCCATTTGAGGTTGAGAGATGTATTGTTAATTTAAGTATTAAAGAACATTATAAATCATAGTGTAGACCTCAGGATTTAAAATTGAGTGATTCTGCACTGAACATGTCAGACACGGACACAGACCAGAAATATGAGGTAACGTCTGCTTAATACAGTAAATTACCTTTGATGGGTAATTTTGTGAAAAGTGATAGAGTAGAGAAAGAAAAATTGATACAGAAGACAATGGAAGAGAAATTTTTAATTAAGATTATCCATTAGCAAATTATGTGGTGTAATCCTCGTGTAACTTATGGCCACTCTAAAAGAAAATCAACTATGTAATCAACGCCCGTCACTAAAGTGGTGTGAAAGTGTTCTCAGGCTTGGTTTGCTTTTATGATAAATGAATAGCATTCTCGACCAACAGGGAAGAGAGGAAACAGGGGCTGCATTAGTCACAATCGATAGCTGGCAATTCTCACTCACACACACACACGTACACACTCACACAAATGCAAGTTAAAGACACAGAAATATAAAACGAAATGATTTGTTGGTTGTGAGTCTGTTCACGACATAACCTCTCCAAGGAATGTACAGTAACTGGTTATTGGACATCAGTTTGAAGGACCATGCATTAATTTTCTGTATTCCAGCCACCACAGAACTGCCCGATACAAGAGAGCACATTCAGATAGAAAATTTGGTAAGTAAATGCTATATATGATTGAAAGTATGAAAGCTGATTTAGTTCAATTATCTTTCTGTCAATACACAGGGAATCAGTGTGGCAATTTAAGGGCAAATAGGGAAGAAATTCTGAATAGCTGAATAAGGCCTCACGCCTAGCAATAGTCGCATATGTATCATGAAGGTGACAGATAAAGATTTTTCTAATGTATCCAAAAAATTCAGAGAGAAAATGGTCGGTGAGACAGGCTCTTAAGTGAGATAATGTTTCGAGTGATTTTCGGGTAACAGGAGGTTCCAACTGTGAGAAATCATATCCTGAGGGGATTGAAAGATGCTCATTCAAAATAGGAAAAGCAGAGAATTCAATAGAAAGTCACATTTTTATGGCCTGAAACATACAAACGCTTTTGAAGAGAAGATCCTGTCTTTTACAGGTTATGTGATCTCATTTCTAGTGAACTTTTTCACAGCTGCAATACGATACAATGCCCAGTCACTAAGCGGTCAAGTCGTACTTTTAAATCAAGAAGTCTTTTTCTGTTCATTAAATCTTTGTATTAGTGTCGATTCGCATGACTGGAAAAAGACAGGGCTATTTAGAACGCATCATTAACGCCTGCTCTACGTGTTTTGACTTTGACTTTCTAGCGAATAATGTACCAGGTAGTTAGTGAGTGCAGGTCGCTGCAAAGGTACAGAAGAGCAAAAGCATAATGACGACTCAACTCCCTTTAATACTAAAAGCTAAGAACTGAGAGGTTGACATCTGGGGAAGTGATTTAATGTTCATGAGTATACGCACACACACATATATATTGTAAAGTCACCAATTCGGCGCCAGGATAGTGTCTCGGCAGCCATTAATTAAGTCTCCGCTGAGCTTGTTTTTTGGTGACTTCGTTTTCTTCAAGCTAAATTAGTCACGCTAAAACGTACAGGTCACGCATTTTTATCATTTTTACTTTATGGTATTTATACGCATCGTCACACATTGTGTATCATATGCTTCTTCATTCAGGCACCAAGACTGTATCTATATTGTGTTCTGTATGTTTTTATTGTAATTCGTGACTGCTCACTGCATATTATTGTTTATTGTTTCGATTTCAGGTCACAGTCAATTCATTGTCTCACGGGGCCAGTCGGGCCGCAAGAATATGCCGCCTGGATCTGTATTAAATCAGCAGTAACCTTACCTGCTCGCTTCTTTGACACTTACAGTGGTGACTCGAGGACCCGGAGCCATTAGCGGGACTCACACGGCGACTCAGTCTTGGCTCCAGGATTTCTCCAAAAACGCCTAGCGGCCTAAACACGGCGCTGTAACCAGCGTTGAGCCGCGCTGACCTCGCCATGCATTCCCACCAGCCGTCACTAGCGAACCACACGGCGCACGAAAGTGCGACTGACGCGAAAGTATCCTACCTCCAGCAAAGGGGTCAAAGGAGCGAGCATGGACGCCGGATATCCCCTCCTTCATGCAGTTAAACGCGACCCCGCGGACTCGAGGTTTACCTACTCCCATCACAGCCAGCGCTCGCCTCGCATCGAGGCCCTCCCGGGCACCCACACCAGCGCCCCAACACACGACGGCCGGGCAACACAATCGCGGGCCGCCTCACCCTAAAGCTGCCGCCGTTTACGCAGGGGAACCCATCGAGGTGGCTGCGCAGGGTGGAGAGCCATCAGAATCGCGACCTCACGGACGAAATCCTACAGGCCGACAGTGCTCAACGCCTTCCGGAGGACGTACATAAAAACTCATCTCGCGGGCACCCGAAACACACCCTCACATACAGCACCACAAAAAGTTCTCCGAAGCTTGCTCCCTGCCCATCGCCGAGCGGGCCGCCTGCAAGCATCGACTTGCTAATAATCCACGCCACGACCTCTCAACCAGACGCTTGGGGCATGGTCGCAGATCTCCTGTCAATACCAGACTTGGGTGGCACATAAACAAGCGGCAGGAGATGCTTCAGACGGGAAATCTACCTTCGCCAACTCCTCCCGGAAGTACGCAACCAGATCGCTCACCCCTACACCATGCCTGTCGAGGACCCTCACAGAGGCGGCACAACACCTCACAGACTCCGCCAAGGCTTCACAGCGCTAAAACTGGCCACACAGCCGGTCAGCTCCGGTCCAGCCTGAAGAGGACGTAGAGCAGCCCGCCAACGCCATCGCCAACAGACGCCCACCGAACCACAGCAGACGGAGGTCCCCGGCTTGTCGCTATCACAAGTGGTTCGGAAAGGACGCCTGAAACGCCTGCCGCCTCTGCTCGCTCAACCGCTCAAAACGGGGGTGGCGGCGGCCAGCAGGACAGGCCGCCATGGCAGCCGAAGAACCCAGGCCTCAAAAACAGTAGGTTTTACGCCCGCGACACCGCCTCTCGCAGGATGATGCTGGTCGACACAGGAGCCTTCAAGTCGGTCTTCCCAGCATCCAGAGAGGACCGCAACCAGACACCAGACCCGGCCGCTTCCCTGACGGCCGCCAACGGAACCCCCATCCTCCTATGGCACCAGGCTCCTGTCGATCTCCATCCTTGGCCAGAGTTACTCTGGGACTTCATCGTCGGACGTAGAACCCCACTCCTGGGGGCCGATTTTCTGGCGCACTTCGGCCTGCTAGTCGACGTGGGGCGCGCGCCGATACCGACTCCTGCCGGTCTCTCCGTTAACGGGGACCCAGACCCACCATCAGCGCCACGCTGCCCTCACCAGTACGCACACCTTCTGTCGAGTTCCCTGAGGTGCTTAAGCCCGAGCTTCGCTAAGTCCCTGGGGCCCCAGCCAAGCACGGCATATACCACCATATAGTGACTAAAGGGCCCCCTCGACACATGCGAAGTTCCGCAGGCTTCCCCTCAGCGCCCAGGAGGAAAAAAAGCATTCATGGAGATGGAACAGATGGGCATCTGCAGGAAAGCCTCCAGTCCATGGGCCTCCTCCACATGGTGCAGAAACCGGACGGCTCCTGGAGACCCCATGCGACTACAGACGGCTCAACATTGCAACAGAGCCCGACCACTACCTCTACCCAATATGCAAGACCCACGGCCTCCTTTTTCACTGGGCCAAAATATTCACTAAATTGGACCTCTAAATCTTATTTCCAGGTACCTGTTGCGCCAGAGGACATACCAAAGACAGCTATCATCACGCCCTTCGGGTCCTATGTGTTCGCCTCTCTCCACCTTCGGGCTGAGGAACGCCGCCACCTTCCAGCGGCTCATGGACAGCATCCTGGGGACCTAAAATTCTGGCGCCTGCTACGCCGACGACATTCTCATATTTTCCAGGTCTCACAGCTAACACCAGAGGCACATCAAAGCAGTCCTCCAGCGCCCAAGAAAACGGCCGCGTCCGCTTTGACAAGTGTACCATTCGCGTCCAGAAAGCAGAATTCCTGGGTCACGAGGTGTTCCGACAGGCGCCCGCCTCTTACATCGAAAGTGGCAGCCAGCAAAGTTCCCGACACCCACCTCCATCAAGGCCGTCCAGGAGTTCCTGGGATGGTAAACTTCTACAGGCGGTTCATCCCCGGATCACAGACACCACGGGCCCCCTGACGGAAGTCCTAAAGGTCAACCGAAGTCCCTGTCTTGGGGACCCAGCCAGCAGCAGGCCTTTTCCCTGACGAAGGCCGCCCTCACCAAGGCAACCGCCTTGGCACACCAGGATCCCAAGGCTCTCCAGCTGACGACAGACGCCAGTAACGCGCCTGCGGTGCTGTTCTGAGCAAATCATCAACGCCCCAGCCCATCGTTTCAGCAAGAAGTTCAGTCCCCGCAGAGTCCCCATACAGCACCTTCGACAGGGAACTCTGCGCGATGTACCGCGCAGTTCGGCACTTCAAGTTCCTCCTGGAGGGGACGCCTTCACAATCTTCACAGACCACCAGCCACTGGTTCACGCCTTCACGAAGCAAGGGGACGATGGTCTTCCAGACAGCAGCGCCACCCTCTCAGCCATAGCCGAATTTACCTGTTCCGTCAGGTACCTCCCCGGCAAGAAAACTCCGTGAGCAGACGCCTCTCCAGAGTGAGTTGAACGCAGTGCAGCTTGGTGTAGATTACCAGACCTTGCCAGGGAACAGGCCGCTGACCCAGAAACCCCAGCATACCGCACCGCCATCACATCCCTCAAGTGGCGGACGTGACCGCCTCGGAGGCCCCAGCCTGCTCTGTGACATCAGCACAGGCCAGCCCCGCCTTTGGTTCCAGCCTCACGCCGCCGCCAGGTATTTGACATCATCCACGGCCTCACACCTCCGGCAGGACCACGCCAAACTGCTTTCAAAAGTTCGTCTGGCACGGGTGCAAAAGACGCCACAGCCTGGGCAAACAGTGCCTGCAGTGCCAGACCAGTAAAGTGGGTCGTCACACGAGTCGGGGGTAGGGAAGTTCCTACAGCCAGGGCGCCGCTTCGGGCCACATCCACATCGACGTCGCCGGGCCCCTTCTTCCCCATCAGGCGGATCCAGATACCTCCTCACGGTGGTAGACCGCTCAACGAGGTGGCCCGGCCACACCCATGCAAGAAGTTACCGCCAGCGCATGCGCCGAGGCCCGTTTCCAGTTGTTAGCCGCTTCGCGCCCCGACCACATCACAACCGACAGGGGCCCCGCTTCTCTCCGTTTGTGGTCTGCCCTGGCTCAACTGCTGGGAACCACGCACCACACCACCACAGTACAACCCAGCGGCCAACGGCCTGGGCTGAACGGTTCCACAGGTCCCAAAGTCATCCTCATGGCCCGCTGCACCGCCGAGACTGGAAACATCAGCGCCGTGGGTCCTCTCGGTTGAGGACCGCCCCAGAGCCGACGGCACCCCATCCGCAGCTGAACAAACCTATGGGGGAACCTCGGGTGCCGGGAGAGCTCGTGACGGATGAACGCCACTCCCATCTCTGCAGAGGCCCGCGACGCGGCCGCAAGTTCGCCCCTTGCAGGCGCCATACATCGACAAAGCAACCACCTTCATGCCGCCACAGCGTCATCCGCCACCCACGTTCGCCAGGGTCGACGCCCGGCCCGGTCCACCACTAACTAAGCCCTACAGGGGACCTTCCGCGTGCTGGAGCGAACAGCAAGGCGTTCCAGCTGGCACTTCCAGGCAGGAACGACTGCTCATAGACCGGCCAAAGCCCGCCTTCCTGTCAGAGAGTCCCGGCAGCGACGCAGCACCCCTTCCGCCCCAAACGCACTCCAGCACGCCCTCACCGCCGCGAGGCGCGCCGCTCCCAGGGAAGGAAACCGCCCAAAACAGCAGCCTCACAGGCGGAGGCCCTCAGTTATCTTCAAGGAGCCGCGCACCTTCAGCCCCACCAGATACAGGATTAATCAGACGCGCCCGTCGCCTTGGGAGATTTGTAAAGTCACCAATCGGCGCCAGGATAGTGTTTCGGCGCGCCATTAATTAAGTCTCCGCTGAGCTTGTTTTCGGTGACTTCCGTTTTCTTCAAGCTCAATTAGTCACGTCAAAACGTGCCAGGTCACGTGATTTTAATCATTTTACTTTATGGTATTTATATGAATGTCACATTGTGTATCACATGTTTCTTCATTCACAGGCATCAAGACTGTATCTATATTGTAGCTCTGTATGTTTTCATTGTAATTTGCACTGCTCACTGCATATTATTGTTTATTGTTTCGACTCAGGTCACAGTCAATTCCATTGTCTCTCACGGCTCGGCGTCAGTCGGCCGCAATATAAGCCGCTGGATCTGTAATAAATCAGCAGTAACCTTTACCTGCCTGTTTCTTTGACACCTACAGTACAAATCGAGTTTGTTTGCTCATATACCATGGGTATACATATACACACATATATATATGTGGATTCAGAGAACACGGCAGAGATATGTGTCCTGCATCCAGAGTGTGTGTACAAGGCAGCCTTGGCCATAGCCAAACTCAGAGAGCAGACTTAACTGCAGCAGTATGTGAGAAGACCAGGAAAGTTCTTAAAGGCTGATAATAAGACTTTGTCTGTGGGCCTGATAAAGTGGCGCCAACTGAATTACCTAGAGTGGCGAGAGGAGACCAAGTGGATCCATTAAGATTAACAATTCTAAAGATTCATAGTAAGATCTATCACTTTGCCTGAATAATATTTCCCCCGGCCACTATACAGTGAACTAAGATATACTGTAAAGTCTGAGTTGTCCAGTATCACGCCGGAATCTAGACGAGAACCATTTGCAAGATGTTAAACAATTAGATAATGACGTTTTAGGTAATGTCCCCAGGTGGTATTTCTTTTATTGGGATATAGATTCACATCTGAAGACACACCATTTTGATCTTTATAATCTGCCTGGTATTAGATCGAAACCCAGTGCAAGGTGAACCCCAATGACTGTTATATGGTACTGGTCAGCTTTAACTGGTTAACCTGGGACTGATAGAGAAGTTCTAGTTTTTTCGGGATGGGGGTCCACAAATTTAGAGTTGGCAATAGCTTGTCATTGAAACAAAACCGATATTTTCCGGTGACATAAACAGTTTGTCGCTTTCTTTTTGCCCCACATCAATCTGCCACAGTTTAAAGCTGTCTGAAAAGATCGACTCACGATATTGGCAGGTGCAATTTCTAAATATGTAAGTCAGAATAAATATGCTGACAATGCTACTACGTTACTACCTCATCATCGAGTTTATAGCATAAAATCTTTCCACTTATCTTAATCATCGAGTTTATAGCATAAAATCTTTCCACTTATCTTTAATCATCGAGTATATAGCATAAAATGTTTCCATTTATCTTCAAATACTACAACGAACGGCAATACATTCGAGTCGTTACTTTAAATCCATACAACATAATACAACGGAAAAGGAATGAACATAAGCAGGTAAAAGCCAAAACCACTGGACGTCAACCATTTTCCAGACTTGAACATCCATTCAAGTATCATAGAGATGCATTAAATAGGGAACACATTACAAAGGCTGATCCAGCAGAGAGGAAGTGACCGTTACTTAGATGGTCTCATTTGATATACCTCTTCTAAGGCAGTTTCCATCACCCAACAGACAAGGAAGGAGAGAATTTCACATGCGCCAGACGGCACTCAGCTCTGACATGGGAGATAGGAGCGTAACTCTTATAAGCCAATGTTCTGTTCTGTTGATAGGTAAGTCCAGTTTGCATCAGACGACGTAACTATGTGTAAGAAACATTGAAAATAGGTGTTTATTACATCCGTTGTATATTTTATATGTATGCATTATAAAATTAATATAAAGATTACGTTGTGAAAAAAGTTCTTTCCTCATTTTAATTACGAAATGCTTATGACGACCTTTACTGGACCATCGTGAAATATTCCACTCACACGTGGTTTTTTTTTTTTTTTTTTTTTAATCTGACAAATTTCAGGGAACCAAATAAAAAGACTTTTTAACCTTGTCCCTGGCTATCTCTTTTCTTTACACGTGATTATTTCAGCTGTAGATCCTTTGAGCTGAGGAGAGCATCCTCTCCAGGAAGAAAGTCTTTGCCTGAAATTGTATATGGCAGATTTGATCCAGCTCCTTATCCAAAGATATCGTATGGGGCAGTAATGAAACGTTGTAAAATATCAGTATATGGTATCCCATATGTATTTCTTGTTATATTTATATAAATATGTATGTATATACATACATACATATATCCAGAGGGGTTGCAGTATATATACTATATATATGGGTTCTATATATATATATATATATATATATATATATATATATATATATATATATATATATATATATATATATATATATGATAGAAGTAATCAACATACAATCACATGAAACAGAAATTAATTCTGGCTTTGAGAACGACCCCAGATCTTTAAGCTGAAAGACCTGTCAATCTGATCCTGATGTCGTTTGAAATGTATATATATATAAACACATGAATATATATATATATAGTGTATATATATATATATATATATATATATATATATATATATATATATATATATATATATATAAAACAAAGGTGACAACTTCAGGTATGTTTGTGGAAGGAAAGATGCTACTGAAGAAAAATCAAGATACTTCCAGACGGGAGGCCAGAGGGTACCGGTAACGCAAAAGGAAATGCTATGGATACTAACTTGCATTTGGACTATCACAAAATTCTTCACTATACTCGGATATCGGGGTTATTTTTTTTTTACCTAATAGAAGCTTGTTTATCCTTACTGGATTCATTTGTGTGTTCCTTGTGAATGGCAAGGCAGCCTTTATTGTTATTCATTCTTATAACTAATGCATTAAAGATGAATATATTGTTTACTAAGACTTACGCATTATCATTGGCTACTATGTTTTTATTCAACCACTCTCAGAGATCTTCGCATGAATTTTCGTATTTCTTGGATATTATGGCTCTTCGTTTCCACCTCTTCCGCTCATTCAAAAAAGAATTTTTATTGTAAATTATTAATATCAGAATACATGAAGTGATAGGCAGTACTGATTTTCGAAAAGATTTGTATTCAAGCAATATCTCCAGTAAAGAACTGGTATGTCAGTGTGAAGTAAATAGATTTATCTTATGAGTGATGATTTAGAACCTAAAAATTATCGTGGCAAATAATAATTTATGTACCATTTGCACCCAATTCCTTCTTTCATTTTTACAACTTATTTAAAGTGACGGGCGGTTAAAAACGTGTCTATTGTTATAAAGTACGAGCATCGTGATTTTGCAATTACAGAATTACTAGAACAATCGAGGAAGAGATTATGACAGGACTTAAAATTCATTCTGGAATTCTATATACCTGGACGCAACATCACATCTTTCACGAGGGATTTGTTTGTTGGTCAGTGATATTTCAAGACAAGAGCTAAAATATCTTTAACGCAACTCGTTTTTATAAAAGTGTATGTGTTTTTCCATTTAATATAGAAAGGAATAGTCTAATTTTACCTTATTATTTTACAATATTAAATTGGCGTCCATTTTACCTTCATGTTCCTGGGTAGACTTATTAATTGAATGTGCTTTCTACAGTCTCATGAAAATTATTATTGTTATTTTTACTGTAAATACTTGCAGGGTTTAAGAGCAAAATATTACCTTATTTTAAAATATTCTAATTACAAGGTACTTGTCCCATCCTAAACACAAAACAATGTTACAGTCATTCCTCTTATGATTAATCACTTGTTTGATGAAACATGTTTGTATTTATATGCAATTCTATTATTCCTTTGACTATTTCTTCAGACGTTTCAGCGACAGCTGGCACCTGCCTCCAGAAGATGGGCGGAGGGACCATCTTTATGCCGACGAGGCTCTTAGATCGCCTTGGGGGACCTTGTAGAAAAAAAAAGCCAATTGCTTACTTTTCCCGTCATATTATTACATCCTGTGTTCTGAGGCAAACACGATGGCCATTTTCCAAAAGGTTATAGTCCATATAAACACGTTTGTTCTGATAAGTATTTACATTATTCCGCTCAACTTCAGCATCAAGATTTATTTATTATATATAGGAAAATGTTGATATTCCGATATTTAGTGGAATGATGTATGTTATATAATAGCTTAAACATATCTTTGCTTAAACATAAATAAATATTGTGACTTAGTGTTTAAATGATATCATTAAGATTTTACTTTATCTTAAAAGTTTGTCCAGTGAAAACGGGTTGCTTATATAAAAAATATGACGGCATCAACCATTTCAAGCACCTGCATATGATCCAAATGATTCGCAAACCAATGTACCAAATACACTTTGGGTCCTGTTAGCTTATAGAGCTGTCACACCATCAATCTTGATTTACTCTTATGTCTTGCCGCCTTTTCCATAGATTTTCATTGAACAAAATTTCCAGCGGTATCGACGATATATTCAAAACACTAATCCATTTTTTACCCTGTGAATGAGAGTTCTATTACAATTAGCTACCGTTTAACATGTTGTCCATCACGTCATCCTTTTTTGAAAAATGAGAATACCCTAGTAAAAAGTGAAAGGTGACTCTACCCCTATTCTGTTCGAGGATTTTATGAAATGTGATTAAAATTTTCTCTTTATTTTTCCATTATAAACCACAAAATACCCATAATTTAAAGTTTATTTTTCCATCTTCTTGAAGCCCTTGTCAGTTTATTCCTTGAAATAAAGTACTGCTTTGAGTAATTTCCTCAACATTTTTGGTGGCAAAATTCCATTGAGTGATGCAGACATCAATTATTCCATATTGATTCAAAAACTCATCATCTTATTTCAATTATGGGAGTAGTCAGGTACAAAGATATTCTTGATCAGAAACCATATTTATGGACATAATTGTTTTCACAATTCCTCTAATCACTTCTCTCTATCAGGTTATATTCCTGTACCATGCATTTATGATATCCTTCTACATCGCCCGACACACACCCATGTTGGACTTTTCTGAGATCAATGTATGTCATACACAACTCCTTTTGTTTTATTTTAACCTCCTTATACCTAATTAGAGGAAGCACTTTTATCCAAAAACTCTGTATTTTCTGATCTACACTATTTTTTCCTGTCAAATTCCATTACTTTCTGTCTTACTTGCCTATAAAAACTTACCATGTATTTTCACTGGGATATATTTTAATAAAACATACTCCATAATTTTTAGGTATAATCGGCTCCATCGCCTCTGTCTTTCTCAAAGCCCAATCAATTCTGTCGTCCATTCCTTTCGGAACACTTGTACAAATGAATACCAAAAACCCGTCAATTATTTGTTTTACGTTTTTACCAAAATGACATTGCATCTTACTTTTCTTGCTGCTAGTGTATTCTCAGCCTTTGACTTCATAATTAACTTACTTAGATCCACACAACAATCGTCCAACAGGCATTTTCAACCTTAACCCTTACACTAAATCTGGAAGGTTAGTTTCAGTATAAAGAGAAACTTTTATATTTGAATTTATCCAGTAATGATGTCAATGTACAGAAGAATTCACGTGATGTTATATTTAGAGATTAAGTTCAACTAGGAACTTAACTCTGCCCACACCTCTCGGAATTATACGTGATGATACTTCATTTAAGATGTGTAAAAGCCACTAACGAGGTCCCGGAGCGCAGAGAGGACGTCAAGTGCAAACCGATCAACTAAACGCGTCAAATAGGAAATCAACACTGCACCAGTTTTTTTTAACCCTACAAAGATAGAAAACTTCCAAGTTTTGTATATAATCAATAATGATCCTGATATGCAGAGCAAGGTAAAACATTATGCCTTATATACAGTGTCATGAATAAAAGTTAATCATAGTGCTTTGAAACTTTCAAAGGCAGAAAGCTTCTTATCTTATAGGAAAAGAAAATTCTCCACTGAAGCTACAGTGTCGAGTCAATAATCTGATATATACATACACACACACACACACACACACACACACACACACCATATATATATATATATATATATATATATATATATATATATATATATATATATATATATATATATATTTATATATGTGTTTATATATATATTTATATATATATATATTTATATATATATTTATATATATATTTATATATATATTTATATATATTTATATATATATATATATATATATATATATATATATATATATATATATATATATATATATATGGTGACACACTAACGATATATATATATAATAGGTATAATAATATATCTATATCATATATCTATATATAGGTGTTTATGCGTTTTATATATATCACCACCTCTGCTATGTTATATATATATAGTCGTTTGTATATATATATATATATATATATATATCCACATCACGTGATTATATATATATATATATATATACGTCCTTTATATATAATTCACTCTATATATATATATTTTCATATATGTTACCGAAGATATATAAGGTGATAATAAGTCCACCGTCCGTGGGATCGAACCAGCGACGGGCGGAGGAATCATAAATATATACATATAACAGTCGGCCATAATAGGTATAAATAAACCGCATCTCCCATCAGCCCACCACGTATAAATCATATATATTTGCGTTTGTAGCGATATCACCTGCCATATTGGCGTGTATATATCGTTTGTGCAGCCCAATATATATATTAACTATTTATCACTCACAATTGTTCTGTATCAGTAGAAGTACTAAGGACCTCATTCCAAACTGGGATGTACATCTAACTTTTTATGAATAAAAATAAATTGGAAATATACATCCATTTTAAAACTCAAGTCACTAGTAATATATATATATATATATATATATATATATATATATATATATATATAATATGTATATATATGCTCTTCTCTCTCTTACCCCCTCTACTTTCTCCTCTCCATTTCCTCTCCCCTCATTTTCTCTTTCTCTCCTATCTCTCCATTTTCCTGTTAAGATAGTTGCTGATTACATTGTCAACATTTTGACATTTTATATATCACCCTTCTCACCTGTCGGGTTAAACTTTTTTTTTTGGAAATGAGGGCATCAATTCATTTCTACCTTTGTGGCCGGATTTTTTCTGGGTTAGCGTGTCCGAAGGGAATTTTAAGTTGATAATGGTCCATCGTCCGGTGGGTCGAACCAGTCAGACGAGAATCAGGACAACAGTGGCCGACTGGTTGGTGTGTGGATATTAAAGTCGTTTGATTTCTTGATTGTATATGAATCACGGTGATGTGATAAATAGTCATAATGTGACTCGTGCGCGACAAACGCACTACACGCCAACATGGCAGAGGGTGGGTGCGGATATCGCTCCAACGCAAACACCTGAGTTCGACGTGGGTGGGCTGATGGGAGATGGTATTCATTTATACCCTCTTTGTGGCCGACTGGTTGGTGTGTCACTGTAGTCTTGATTCCCGTCCGCCGCTATTCGATCCCACGGGACGGTGACTATTATCACCTAAAAATTCTTCGGGTAAACATATATGAAAATATATTACTTCGAGTAGAGTGAATTGACATTAGCGACGTTTGGTAGCTTTCGTGATTGTATGTGAATTCACGGTGATGTGATAAATATTTTCTTTGTTATGGCTTCGAAGGGCACAAACGTTGATAATAAGTCCAACATGGCAGAGGTGGGTGGATATCACCCTAAACGCAAAACACTGAGTTCAGGGGTGGGCAGTGATGGGAGATGGTATTCATTTATACCTCTTTGGCCGATTTAGTGTTGGTGCGTAGTCCTGATTCTCTGGGTTCACGCTGGCTCGATCCCACGGACGGACTTATTATCAACTAAAAGAACTCTCACACACATATATGAAAATATATTACTTATGTAGAGTGAATTGGAAATAAAGGACGTTTGTAGCTTTCTGATTATATATATATATATATATATATATATATATATATATATATATATATATATATATATATATATATATATGTATATATATATATATATATATATATATATATATATATATATATGTATATATATATATATATATATATATATATATATATATATATATATATATATATATTTTCTATATATACAGTATATATGTATGTATATATATATATATATATATATATATATATATATATATATATATATATATATATATATATATATATATATATATATATATATATATGTGTGTGTATATATATATAATATATATATATACGACGTTTATCAAATCCTAACATTAGTAAATATATCATCATTTCCAAAGGTCTTGGATAACGTATTCTGAATGGTCAAATTCATCTGCAAGTAGGTTTTCCTGTATGAGTCCTCCTACACATATTTTAACATGTAACGGATGGTCTTTTATTGGGAGAAAAGATGAAATAAAGTGCTCTCTTTCAGAGAACCTCACATTATGTAAGACAGGAAAGACCATTATCGCTAAGGACTAAGAACGAAGTCAACATGAAGAACATATTTTTCCTTATAAAAAGTATTTGACTCACTTGTATGTAATGTTCATATTTACACCAGACGTTCATTCAAAAGTTACTGCAGATAGAATCTTATTAGAACATGTACCTATAATATAATGCCGATTTAATACGTATATCTAATGCTTCTTCTCCTAGATGGTATCATCTACAGGACCCTAAGAGAAACATAACTAACTGGCGTCATTGGCAATTTTTTTTTTTTTTTTTTTAGCCTGTAGATTGCTCTGTCGTCAATTTTGCTTCTCATACCAGAAGTTACCGGATTCTTGTTTAACAGCAAAAGCGAAGGGACTGTAAACGATTTCATCAATATTCCTTATTCCTGTTGTATTTATTACGGTTATCTAAATGATATGTTTATGCACTGGCGTGTTTACGATCAAATATTAAAACACCCTACCTTTAAGATTCCCTACCCTTAATGCAATGACTGCTAAGTCTGAAGAAACATTAAAAAGACAAGAGGTAAAAACTCAGAAAACGGTTAGCAAGTTTTCCGAACCTAACACTAAGAATTCGTTAACATTCATAGTTAGTTTAGATTGTTAGTCTTGTGCTGGCACGCTCTTGATCTAGGGGCAGCTCAAATGCCAATATTGATAGTTGTGCCAAGGATAAAAAAGATCTAAATATTGCCTCATAATAATGTACTTTGTTGCATAATGCTTGTTAGTAATCCACAGGGACGAAAATTTGACAGTCAGAAATTTAGGTTCCAATACACACACACACACACACACACACACACACACACACACACACATATATATATATATATATATATATATATATATATATATATATATATATACATATATATTATATGTATATAAAACATATGGCTTCATAAAACAGTAAAGCAGACAATTTTGGAAATTGCTTTGGGAATTTCAAGCATTTAATCTCTCCCTTAGTGTCTTTAATCAGCTTGGATATGACTATATGCTTAATATCCATTTCTTGAAATCCTTTGATTTGCGGTCTTGAGAGTTATTCTTACACTTTAAAAAATAAAAGGAAAAAACTCATATTGCCGGAGATAAAGGTTTTTATGACAACAAAGTTCTGATACCTATCAATTTTCTTTCAGATTCATGAAAATATCATTTCTTGAATCAGCTGTAGTTCAGTAGTTTTGTTATCTTAAAAACCACACAGTTGAAAATATACTTAAATTTATGAGGGAAAGGAACACAGGTAAAGTGCAATTAACCCTTTAAAACAAATTCCTCTGATAACAGATAACTGAAGATGGAAAGATGTTATTGTTCTACATTCATACACAATTGCTGCATGAAATCTTAAAAAGCTGAAGTAACTTTGGAACACAAATAATTATTCTTCTCCTTATTTTCTTTATTTTTTACCATGTTAAATTTAGTAGTTGATTTTTATAACTGGGGTTCTCATTAATTTTATATGTCTTTCAATTGGTAACATGCCTGAGAGGACTCATATGTGTGGATGACATGAGCTACTGTTCCGAGCCAGGAATATGATTAAATTGAGAATGTTTCTTGTCTCTAGTCTTAATATTGAGTGGAGACTTCCTGTCTGAGTAAGAGAGGACACAAGCATAATGGCTGGAGCAAGACAATCTTTTCGAATAATTCTGCTCTCTGAATCTTGTCTGAGTGAGACTGTCTTGTTTTGTATTGTGACAAATCAAGACAGATCCGCGTCAGAACCATGGCCATAGAGAGAGTTTCATTTGACTATGACTGGAGATATGAATGACAGTGTCTTGCCAAGAAAATGAGGTGTAAAACTTAGCTTTGTTATGACTGTAATTTCAGCAAGGTGGCACACTGGTCAACCACAGTAACTGAAAGACCACCTCGTTTGATCCAGGGATGTAACAAGATGGACTAGTTTGGACTGTTACTACAATGAGACAGTAATTGTGTGGGACATGACCAGAGAGGGGAAAAGTACCTAGCAAGGGCTTTGACAGCAGAAACTAACTTGCCAGGATCGTGACACATAGGATATTTTGGTTGTTGGGGATAGACCTAAGTGGGGTAGTATTTTGATTGATCAGTCACACCTAACCTGAATCATGATTGCTGCAAACTATTTTGCGTGACTGGGAAATTATTATTAATAGCAGAACGTACTAGCCAGGCCAATGACCAGGTCAAGAAATGCGCCTGTTTGACAGTGAACAAAGAACTTGCAAAATGTACCTTGACTGACTGTGTCAGAACAAGAATGTACTTTTTCAGTGGACAGTAAAACGAACAAGAACAAACTTGTCTGGACTGCTACCAAAAATAAGAGTACATTGACATGATGATGATGACAGGCCTTTTGCATCAGTGATTGCTGTACTGAGACTGCCTGTTGTCTGGAACCTGACAAGAACTAGTGTGATTATCATGCACTGACCATGTCACGGTGAGATAGTATTTACAAGATGAAGATCAAAGTGAGACTAACACATGGCAAGGGTCAGAAGGTCTCTGCCTTACCTAGATCAAAAGTGAAGTAAGAATACCAACACTGGATGAGAATGGAAACTAATATGCCTTGAAACTGATCTTAATGAGACTATTTCTTGAATGACTGTCCAGAGCGAAGCTGTGTGATGAATGGATAAGCTAATCAGAGTGGAGTTATCCGGCTGGACTGTAATTTGTCCTGCTGAACAAATAAAACTCCAATTGCCGGATTAAAGACTTCTTTGTTTACAGGTTACGTTTGCTATTAGAGGAAACATACCATCTACCAGTACTACTTTTCAGGAATCCTACATCAACACTAGCAACGACATATCGTAAGTCTCTGTGAATATAAACTGACTAAAATCGGTAATCTTTATCTCATGAGGCCTTTAATCAAATGATTTTCATGTCGGAAAAAATTGTACAATCAAGTTTAATTAAATGGCATTTGAAGGCCAAATTTAAACGGCAAAATATTCAGTATTATTTACTATGAGTATACTTTCTCGAGGTCCAGTGAATAACATATGTCTTGAGTACTTGCTATAATTTATTACATTTCGTTTACTTTTTCTGGTCTGAGATTAAACCATTCTTATCAACCCAAGAATTTGCTCAACCAAGTGTTTCCAGACTGGGATATTCATTCTGGGATAAAGAGAACGAATGACAGAAGTAAAACAAGGGTAGAACTCAGAGTTTTTTACAGGAAGAAAATTTGCAAAGTTAGTTTTTAGGAATGATTATTTAAAGAAATCATGTATTATTTATCACAGTCATCAGTCAAAATTTATTCCAGCTATATGTGTTCCTCATTTTTTCCATACTAAAAAACCAAAGAAAAGGGTTACTCATGAATAATTTTCTTTTAATGTACTTGACTCTTCTAGTATGAAACTCCT
>NC_089754.1:20317802-20401044 GCF_040412425.1 Macrobrachium rosenbergii | reverse complement strand
ATGGCAGTCGACATTTTTCTATAGAACTTTACTTGCTGAACAAGAATTTAAAGTAATATTTTGTCGCTCGGCTGTAATTAAGCTGTAAATTACCCAGAACTGTAGCTCACTTGCAAGGTGGACCGTTGGGAATCTGGTCCTGGGTGGTAAAAACACTTCGAGAATAGCTCACGGTGAGGGGGACCCGTTGGGAATCCGTTCTGGGTGGGGTAAATAACTTGGGAAAAGGTTTCAGTAACTTATTGCTGTATTTCCAGTTATTTATGTCACTTGGAACACGAAAAACAAGCGTAAAAATAAGGGTGAATAAATGGATGAGCGTTACAAAGGGTACTTTTCATTCATATCACTACTACTGCTGATTCCAGGCTGCGTCACGCATGGTCTACAGGGAGCTTGGTTCAACCAATGCCTTCCAATTGAGAGAGTAGTTGGTGGGTTTTGGCGTTTTGGCTGTTAACCAATCACGCGCAACGCTCCCCAACGCTAGTTTCACCCAGGTGGAGAATTTGGGGATACATAAACTCAGTTACATGTATTCCTTGCTCAACTGTTTTATAACAGTTTCCTATACGTTTTAAAGCAGTCAATTACACAACCTTTTCCAGCACTTTTCCCTTCACAAATATATTGACGTTCTTCAAATATGATTTTTACCATAAATAACTTACAAAAAAACTTTAATTTGTCGGCAGACATCTGGAAGCTCCTGGGGTAGGAGGAGAAGGGTCTTGCAGGATTATTTCTTTATTTCTCTCAGTGACGTTAACAGAAAATGATATTTTAATGATAAAATAAAGTTTGTTCATACTTACCTGGCAGATATATATATAGCTGTAACTTAGTCTCTGAAGGTCCGACAGAATTTCAAATTTCGCGGCTGCAGTGGCCGGACAGGTGGTTAGTACCCATTCCCGCCGCTGGGAGGCGGGTATCAGGAACCATTCCCATTTTCTATTCAGATTTTCTAACGCCACTGTCTCCTGAGGGGAGGAGGAGGGCAATATGAATATATATATCTGCCAGGTAAGTATGAACAAACTTTATTTTATCATTAAAATATCATTTTGTTCATGAGACTTACCTGCCAGATATATATATAGCTGAATACCACCTTTGGAGGGGGGTAGAGACAGCCAAGAATTAGGAAACCAATTTTGGTAAAATTATTTTGGTTCCTTATCTGATAGCGTAGCTGACTGAGTGGTTACTGTCACTCTAGTCTGCTTCTGCTTTACTAGAGACCCCAGCAAGGTAGTGACCTATATAGCTGGCGACTTCTAGATGATCTGTCAACGGGGCGTGACCACAATGTGACTAGATCATAGATCAAACAAAGAGGACAAAAAGAGCATTACTAACCACCTAACCAACACCTAAAGCGTTAGTTTGCAAAGGGATTGGGAAGACTGTGGGTAGTCGACCCAACAACCACAAAACACAATTAAAAAGGGATAGGATCAGAGTTACCCCCTTGTCCCCAAGGTTGCTGAAGCAGCAATGTATGGTCCCAGCGAAAAGCAATTTTCGTATGCTACCTAAACATCTTGCCAAGAGTGTGAGGCAAACACCGAATTGACTTCGCCAAAATGTGGCACTAAAATGTCACTGAGTACCATATTTTCTTGAACAAAATGGAGGTAGCAACTGCCCTCACCTCGTGAGCGTTAACTCAACAACTTGAAGTTGGAGTCGTCACAACTAGAGTGCGGCCCTTAATGACGTCCCTAATGAAGAATGCCAGTGCATTCTTCGACATAGGTTTAACTGGTTGCCTCACAGAACACCATAAAACATCAATGGACCACGAGTGTCCTGTGTTCTTTTAAGGTAGTACTTGAGAGCTCTAACTGGACATAGAACTCCTCAGGTTCCTGTCCAATAAGGTCTGCCAGAAACCTTTAATTTCAAAGTGTCTAGGCCAAGGGTTAGAAGACCTATCATTCTTAGCCAAGAACTTAGGGCTTAAAGAATAGACAGCATTGTGTTCCTTGAAGCCCACATGAAGTGCCTCGAACTTCTCTCTCTCTTCGCCGCGAGCAATGAGGAATGCCGTTTTCAGTAACATCCTTAAGAGATGCAGAGTGAGAGGCTCAAAAGGACTAAACATCAAAAACTTGAGCATTACATCCAAGTTCCAAGCAGGGAATCAGCTGAGGAACCTTAGACGTCTTGAAAGAGCTCGTAAGATCGTGGAGGTCCTTATTGTCAGACAAAGCTAATCCTCTGTGTCTGAATACAATCGAAAGCATGCTCCGATAACACTTGATAGTCGGAACTGCTATATCGAGTTTTCTCTTAAAAGGAGAAAATCCATAACCTGGCTCACAGTGATAGAGGAAGAGAAAAAACCCCCTTTTCTGCACCAACCTTTGAAGGTTGCTCACTGCGCAGATATATCCTTTAGATGAAGAACTTCTGGCTCTAGCGATGGCCCGTGCCACTGGCCAGAAAAACCCTTCGCTCTGACCAAGTTCTCGATAGTCTGAAAGCAGTCAGGTTCAGAGCGGGAGATTCAAAGATATCTCGTGAAGTGGGTTTGTTTGAGCAGGTCTGCTCTCAAAGGAAGGGTCCTCGGAACGTCCACCAACCAGAAGAAACTCGAGAACCAGTGGTTCGAAGGCCAAAACGTGGGGATGAGAGTCATCCTCGTCCCTTGTGAGGCCGCGAACTTGCGAATGACTTCTCCCAGAATTTAGAACGGGGAAAAGGCGTAAACATCTATTCCCGTCCAATCCCAGGAAGAGCAACTATCGCAACTGCCCCAGGGTCGAGTACAGATGAGCTTTATAGAGGAGCCTACCTGTTCTTGAGGTCGTGAAAATATCCACAAGATGGCGACCCCAAAATTTCAAAATCTTGGCAAACCTCCTGATGAAGGGTCCATTCCTTTGGCAGGAGTTGATGGCGCCAACAGAGCAGGTCTGCTCGAACATTTTCGACCTCTGCAACAAAACTTGTGAGAATCGAAATGTTGCGAGCACAGGCTCAAAGAATAATCTCTCTTGCAAGGCTGAACAGGGAACAAGTAGTATTGTCCCTGTTTGCTAGAACTACACGATTGCAAACTTGGACCTCGAATTGAATTGGCGAGCTGGAAAGATAGCCATAAATCTTTGAAGTCGATGTGCCAGGACACCTGTTCCTCTCCAGGTTCCTAACACTTCCTCTCCCTCTAGTGTTGCCCCCAACCTGTTGACGAAGCGTCGGAAAAACAACACTAGGTTGGGGTTCAGAAGCTTGAGGAGATCCCTTTCTGCAATTCCGTTGGATCGAGCCACCACCACAGATCTTCTTTATATAAGGAAGAATTCTCAATTCCTCTTTCAAGTCTTCCTTGCTTTGTCAGTTCTCCAACAAAAAAGAACTGAAGAGGCCTGAGATGCAGACTCCCCAGAAAAACAAACTTCTCCAGCAGGAAATGGTCCCCAGCAGACTCATTCCTTCCTTCACCTAGCATGTTTCCTTTTCCAAGAAGGCCAGAACTTTTCGCATAGAAGTTGCCGTTCTTGGGACGGAGACGCTATAAAAGCCGCTGAATAGATCTGAATTCCCAGACACAATGGACAGTGAGGGGATCAGCTGGGAAACTTCTCCACAGACCAGAAGTCCCAGGGACTTCACGAGTTGCAGAGTCAACTGAGGTCCCTCCAGATACCTTCGCCGACGGCGCCTTCGAAGGTCGTCCAAGTAGAGTGAGATCCTGACGTGCGACAGATGCAACTGCATCGCAACGTTTTTCATGAGACGTAAACACCCTCGGAGCAAAATGTGACGCCAACAGCATCTGGTGTTCCCAGGCGGTCAACCATCCAAGTACTGACCAGACCCAACGTTGCTTAACATGATCGGACGAGAAGCGGTGTTTTCAACGTGGTATGGCTGTTGTGCAGAGTCCAAAGCAGAGAGCCCTGAACTGGTACGTCTAGCCCCCAAGACAACCTGAGATACTTCACCGAACGTGGATGAATTGGGGCGTGAAGATAAGCATCTTGGAGATCCAAAGATACCATCAATCCCCGGGATGAAGGGCTCCTAAAATTGACTGAGAGGTCTCCATCTTGAACTTTCCTTCCGGACCAAGTTGTTCGACCTGTTGACGTCAAGACGGGTCTCAGCCTACTGAAAGTTTCGGGACTAGAAACAATCTGTAGTAAAATCCCGGGAACACCGAGTCAAGATTTGTTCCACTGCTCTCCGCTCGAACATCTGTTCGAGCAGGTCAAACAATTTTCTGTTTGACAGGAAGGCAGTTGGGAAACAAAAAACAAAAAGAGGAGACAGGAAGGGAATCAGGGAAAGTAACCTCTCTCTAACAGTAGGAAGGACCAAACGTCTGCCCCTCACTCTTTCCAGGCTTGTGCAAAAATGAAGCCTGGTTGCAAAGGGAGTCTGGAGATGAAGGAGTCACTTGCTACCCCTCTTGGAAGTGACATTCCTTCTGGAAAAAACTCTCTCGTGGTGCGGGTCTCGTGTTGCTTCCCGTGGAAGCCCCTTTGTTATGCAAACATTTAGCTTTCTTTTACTTTTGTATCTGAGATCAGTTGCAAGCGTTATGAAGGAGATGCAGTTTGAATGTCTTGATAACTTTAGTTTTGAGAAAAACGATATTTTTTTTTTTTTTTTTTTTTCTCTGTGTATTTATTTGCTTGCCGTTACACAGTTTGATGTTTTATGACATAATGAAAGCCAAAAAAAGACCTGCAAAGTAATATAACTTCTTTAAATGAAGCTAAATGAGGCGAGATGTCAAAACACGGCTGAGGTTGGCCAGCGTGACGTGGACATAGTCAAGCTCTGAGCTGCTACTGACTGACTGCCACTGACTGCCCTGCGGCAATCTTAAAACTGTCTTTCTTGATGCGTACTATGTCCACAGGGTTGCCATAGATCGCATTAGATATTATTTCATAGCTAAAAGGAAATTACCACCGATATACTGACAATATCATTACATTATATGAAAATGTAATTTGACTATGATAGGTTACTGTTTTGTTTATAACTTCTAACTGTGGAAGAACTTTTCCTTAAATAAAACTTTCTGAGAAGATAGTCAGGATATGTATGATGCCATATATAAAATATCCCAGAAAATTTTATTTCCGATTTTTTCGTCAAACGCTCCTTAAGACAAAGACAACTGCGAAGGTGGAGAGAGAGGAGCCAAAGGTTGAAAAGTCTCAGGAAACAGATCCTTAAGAAAAAAGCCAGAGTCTGATAATCAGAGGAAGAAGAAGACGAAAGTTTCTCTTCATACAAAGGCTGTGACGAAAGAGGGATGTTCTTCCGCAGCTGGCGGGTCTTGAGTGAGTGGTGAAAGTAGTTCGATTCGCCGATGCGTGGCGGGAACTCCATGAAGAACTTCTTCGTCAACTAGAGTACTTGATGAGTAAACATAAAAAAATGTGAACGCTTCACAATTAGCAAGAAAATCCTTTGCGCAGGAGCCATGCTAATCTTCTCTGTATCGTTCAATTTTAGTATATGTACTGCCGAAGCAAGTACTGGCTAAATTAAGAAGGACATCAGATGTTGAAGAGGGGAAGGTTGTGCGACATGATAACATGACGCGTCAACTGGGTGGGCTTCGTGGCAAGTACTTCAAGAGAGTCATGGCGTGGCGAGAGCGCGTGTGGCTAGAGCTTCGCACCTTTGAAACAAAGGTGAGGCGCGCCAGGGAAAGGTGTGAAAATCGTCAAGCGAAAGAGCAAAGAGCAAAACCTGGCGCGAGACAAGAGAAAAGGCCAACACCTCAACTCGGGGAAGACGAATATGAAGCCACTAAACACTCTCTCAGACGACAGACGCTCTGTATCGTTCCCGAAGCAGGAGACGAAGGTGAAAGTCTGTACCTCTTAACAGGCAGATTCGACTCTTGAAAGGTTCATGAGAGCATCCAGCTGTTGTTGCAAACCCAACAAAATCTTAGCGTTGGAGAAGCCACTCTCTCGGGAGAAGGGATGAACCTGAGAGAAGGAAAAGGGCGAGAGAGGCGTATACTTCCTTCCACAGGGGAAGAAGCTCTAGCCCTTGCCTTAGCGCGACAGGGGGGGTCGAGTAGAGTGATCATTCGAAAACACTTTATTCTCTTCTGCAGAGGAATATCCACGCCCAACTTTCGGGAAGAGTACAAACGTCTAGAGGAAGAGGACGTGAAGCGTCCTCTCCTCTCAAGCTTCTCTTAAGAGGGCGAGAGTCCAACCGAGAGCTCAACCCCGTGGCGGGAGGACGTGTCGGAGGACGAGAAGCAATCCTTCAGGATGCGTGCCTGAGCACGATCCCTGGCAGCCTGGGTAGCGTCATCAGGACCTGCCGAAGGGACGCCAGATCGTGGGAAGCCCCGTAACCCTCATGCGGCTTTCGACATGCCCCTCCTGGTCCTGGGAGTTCGACAGAGGTCCAGGCCTAGAGGCATTATAGGGCGATCTGACGCCCCTCCACAACACTAGGGGCACTTAGCACTAACACTATGCGTTTGAATTGCATTCACTTTAGTTTCAAGAGCACGATTGACTCCACACGAGAGCCAGGGAATTACCTTCTGCAGCAACAAACTACAGGGTTAGTAATAAATTTACTACAGGGTTACTAGTAGGAGAAAACCCTGACTGTCCAACTAAGGATGCACTCTGGAGGAAGATTTCCTCAGCCTATCACGCTCCAATTTAAGCATATAGGCTTCATATTTCTTCCACTCACCCTCAGACAATCCCACACATTCATTACAACGATTATCATAGAGCATTGAACACCCTCTACATAGCATACATAAAGAGTGAGGAACTATCAAAGTCTTCGATAGCCTCACCTTACATTCACCCAACTACAGACTCGATAGCTAGAGGTAAGACATCTTAATTATAAGAAAAGTCAAAAGCAAAATCAAAAACGGTCCACAAAGAGCGTATGCCAAGTCACAGATCCAGTCGAATACCAAAAACAACCAAAATACTTAAATGACAAATAAATTTCCAGAAATCAAAGGCGGAGGAACTGACAACAGGTGTTGACAGTCCGGCGACAGAGAAAAATCTGAATAGAAAATGGGAATGGTTCTGATACCCGCCTCCCAGCGGCGGGAATGGGTACTAACCACCTGACCGGCCACTGCGTGTGCCGCGAAATTTGAAATTCTGTCGGACCTTCGGAGAATACAGCTATATATATATATCTGGCAGGTAAGTCTCATGAACAAACCTTTTTTACATATTTTGTAAGCCCTGTGGTTGGCGGAGAAAGTTTTGTAACATTACCGCTTGCCAAAAGCATAAAGCCTGCCAGATTATTTTAAAAATGCGGATAAAGCTAGCACAAAAGAAGCTTACCCCAAAACTGAAAGCAGAAATACACTTTAGCACCCCCAACTTCATCCTTCCTACCCTGTTCCGGTGCAGTTCACGGGCACAGTTCACTCACCCTTCAACCCAGCACGATGGCGGATATGACCCTGGAACCTCCTGCTCTTCTGAGCCTGTAACCAAGGAATTTGCCACTACCTGTTTGAATGCTTCCTTAGTTACAAGGATTTCTCTTCTTTATTACTCAGGCATTATGAACGCCTTATAGAATTCTCGCAAATACCACGGCCTTTTGAGGAAACAAGCCTTTTGCCTCACTGTGGCAAGGAGTGTAGGCTTGACCTGCAGAAGGTTTTCAGGTTAACAGTTACACCTTACCTGTTGATTTTTACATCTAACTGCAATGCACTTTTCAAAACTAAAGTGGGCTAAAATATTCCTTAAAGAGCTATACCATTCGTTGTGTACGTTCATTATATTTTCATTTTTGAGGGTTGTAACAAGTTCCTTTGTTTTTTTCCCTTACTTTCAGGTGCGACAGGTTCACTTTGCCCCACGAGAAGCAGAAGAGGAGGAGGTGCAGAGACCTCTCATTGTTTAAGGGCACCTGGTTTTCTGGGTCCCTCATGGATGTTGAGACTGTCCTCTTCTTCACTTACATTTACGTTAGTGATTTCTTTAACTATAGGGTTGTGAGGACAGAACTAGGTTTAAGTGACGTAGCTATTAATGACTGGTCCAGCTACTGCAGGGAAGTAAGTTTTTTGGTTTTATTTTTTTAGTGGATGGTTTGTGATCAACCTTATTCACTTCCCTAACCGAATTTTTGGTTTCAGGTCATGTAAATTGGTGTATCCGGCAGAAGAAGCAAATAGGTGGCCACGGTACAACTGTTGAGATTGACGGCAAAGTTTGGTAAGCGCAAGTATAATGTAGGCAGGGTCATTGAAGGCCAGTGGGTTTTTGGTGGTGTCTGCAGGCAGACTCGAGAGTTTTTGTGGTGCCAGTAGACAACAGAACTAGCCTGCGACTTTGCTTGCTGTCATCAAGGACTTCATTGTAAAAGGGACAACTATTGTATCTGATTGCTGGAGAGCTTATGACTGCCTGAGGACGAAGGCTACGTACACTTAACCATCAACCACCCATGAACTTTGTGGACCCAGTAACTGGTGCTCATACAAACACTATTGAGAGGAGGTGGAGGAACTTCTGTGAGACGACGCCTAGGTACGGACGTGTAGGAGGTACAACTTCGTCGGGTATTTGGCAGTGGCATATTTTTAAAATCCACTTCATGACCCCAAGACGAGGCTCAATCCACTTACTTAAAGGCAGGCTGAGTTGTATCCTCCACCCCTTTAAGGTAGAGGTTCCTAAACTATCTTCTTTATTATTAGGTAGTTTAGGTCACCTGTGTTTTGGTGTTATTAGGTTTTAGTGCTTTTCACGTAGGAGCATTATTATTTTTTTGGTAACTGTCATTTACCGCCATGTTTCAACATAACAGTCCTATCTTCACTTTACCAACTTGTACCTTTTGTGCAGTACCCCAACTTCCCCCTTGCTGAACATATGGCTCCCTAGTGGTTACGTAACCCAAGATGGCGGTTTGTTTACATTTACGTTTCTTAAAGCCCAATATCACAAACAAACGGTTAGTGTGCAGTTGAGGTAGCCTGTGGCAGTTGACGTTTTTCAGTGTTGCTTTGCTTGCTTTTGCATGAGTTTAGGGTAACATTTTGCCCGTCGGCTGCAGCTGAACTGTAATTTACCCTTGAGCTGTATGCGCCAGTGCAGGGGACCCATGTACCGGTGTGCAGTCTTCAAGCTTCAATTACGCTTTAGTTACAGCCGACCGACAAAATTTTGCGAAATTCTTGTTCAGCAGGTCAAGTTCTATAGAAAAACGTCAACTGCCATAGGCTACCTCACCGCGGACAGCGGGCTTAGAATTACCCTGCGCTTAGCGAGAACTGCGACAGACTGGCAATTGACGTTTTCCTATGTTATTTTACCTGCTGAACAAGAATTTAAAGTAATTACTTCTTGCCAGAACATTCGAGCTGG
The DNA here is from genome assembly GCF_040412425.1 of Macrobrachium rosenbergii. Classification (NCBI taxonomy): domain Eukaryota; kingdom Metazoa; phylum Arthropoda; class Malacostraca; order Decapoda; family Palaemonidae; genus Macrobrachium; species Macrobrachium rosenbergii. The sequence continues at coordinate 20,391,673 of NC_089754.1, read as the reverse complement.
CAGGAATCTTTAAAAATGTAGATAAGGCGCACAGTGCCGTTCTGCTATGGCGACCTATAGAGGCCACCCAAGTTGAATGTGGAAATGGTAATGTTTTGTTTCCCGTTTACGATAGCTTCGAATAGTGTGCAGTGGAGCTAGACTATGGCAATTGACGTTTTTCTATTTTATTTTACTTGCTTTACAAGAGTTTAGGTAATATTTTGCTGGTCGGCTGCTGCTAAACTGTAATTTAACCTTGAGCTGTGAGCGACCCACTGGCGGACGTGCAGTTTTCATGGGTCAATTACATTTTAGTTACAGCCGACTGACAAAATATTTTAAATTCTTGGGAGCGCCTACAGTTTAGGTGGCCAAGGCTGTGGGGTGGGTTCCGACTAGGAAACTGGTGGACAAATACAAACAACAAACTTTTCCTGTAGTGCCAGGTCCTAACCCAGTGGTCTTCAAACTTTTTCAGACCATGGCCCACTTTAGGCATTTCCAAATATTCATGGCCTACTGCCCTTCGATTTAGCATATAAATTATGTTCATAATAAAACATACGATACCAGGTACTTAAGGAACTTTATTACATTTTCTTAACATGCTCAAACAGAATTTTCATAAATGCATTATATGGTAAATGTATCTAAGAAATTTTCAAGAAAGTTAAATTTAATAATCCAGAAATCAATGACTGAACTTTGATTATTGTAAATAAAAGTCATATACTGACCTTTATGGCTTGAAACATGGCCAAAAGATCATACAACGCAACTTCTCTGCTGTTCATGGTAACCACTGACTCAGATAAGGCAGCTAATGAGATGGATGTACTTGTTTTAATATCTTACAAGCTTATCAAATCAGGGGAGAATTGTGGACAAGGCACATCGTATCATCCTCCACCTCTAAGCGGTTTCTTGCTTTTGTTTTGATTTGAAGTAAGGAGAAAAGCCTGATTCACATAAGTGAGTGGAGGAGAAAGGTAGAAGTGTTTTTAGCGCACGCTTACCAATTCTAGGGTATGGTGCACTTACTTGAGCCCAGAAGTCCTGTACAGAGAGTTCTTTTTGCAAACACTTTATACCAGAATCAGATTTCATTTCCAAGTATTCCTCTTGGTCAGGGTCTGGCACAGAATCTGGCTCAATATTAAATGGATCTGCTATAAATGACAGATCTATGGACTCAAGATCAGGAAGTATCTGGAAAATTCTTGACCCAAATTTTGAAGGTGGTTGATTATTTCATTTTGGAAACAAGGATCTAATTCTTTTTCACCGTCAACAACTTCACAAAAATTCTCGAACATTGCAAAATTACCGGCATTAATTTTCCTAACCCAGTTCTGGATCTTAGCAATGAAGGCACGCAATGAGTCAACAAAATGAATTACAGTTTTGCCTTTACACTGAAGTTTCAGATTTTTATTTCTTTTGTTTTTATTTTTATTTTCTTATTTTCATATAGTTAATTTATTTTTATTATAATCAGTTAAATGTCCGTATTTTTATTATAATGGGCTGGCCCAGTTAAGATCACTGTCCTAACCTAACCAGATGTAACCAACCTAACCTGAGGCAAACCTGGCCTGGGGCTTCATCCCTCCTGGACCCCCAAAAGCGATGGGGTCGCTGGTCGCGAACTACTTACCTTGGCGGAGTTACTTTAGCGCGGCCAGAAGGTGTTACACGGCCTGGCAACCGAAACTGTAAACTACACAATTCTTGTTCAGCTGGTAAAATAACAGGAAAACGTCAATTGTCATAGGCTAGCTCACCGCGGACAGCTGCCCCCCTAAAATTATAAAACCTCAGTTTCCAAGCCATTTTGAATGTAAACTATTCCAAGTTCATTTTGAATTTGCCGACCTAGAAGCTTCAAGTGTTACCCAAATGATGGAAGTTATCATCGCCTATTTATCACTACTTCTACCATTTTCCACTTGAAATATTTACCTTCAATATTAAAGGAAGACGGTCGTTGATAATACTAATATATTCCCGCTGCAGAGTCGAAACGTCCATAATTACGTGGAAAATTAAGTAACCCTTCAGACATTCACCGGAACGTATAACAGTAAGAGCCAAAGACTGATTGTCACTGAGTGATCAGTGTTGCCAACTCGATTTGACAGTAAAGCGCTGAAAGAGGATCGCAAAGGCACTAAAAACGCGCTAGACTTTCTAATTAATGCACTAAAAAAAGCGCCAAATAAAAAATAAACAGTTATTAATAAAGCTTATGCTGTACTTACGTGTACTGATCATCATGAAAGGTTATATACGTGGTTCTGCTAAATTTAGAAGCCTTCCAACATTCAAATAAAGTCCTCATCCGCATCTACATTTTCATATGCTTCGAGACTTCCAATTTTCTTGTCAACATTACTTGGAAGCTCACATTGATAGCAACATTGCCCGCGCCTCTTCAATCCATTTTAATGGCAAGAATACTATTTAATGTTGAAAACCTCTTTCCTTAAAAAGCGCTAAAAAAGGCGCCAGCGTCAAACGAAAATTTATGGGCGCCGAAATAACTGAAAGCGCGCCAAACCCAACGCGAAAAGCGCTAAATTGGCAACACTGTGAGTGGCTGGCCGAGGACAGTGTTCTCAGAAATGTATCAGCCTACAATATCGTACAAGTTGTCTAAATTATCGTTTTTGTAAAAATACTATCGTACAGTTATAATTATCGTTGTTTTTCCATCAATAATATTTTATTTGCATTACTAATAGGGAAACGCGAAGCAAACTTCCTAATATATTTCCTATTTATTCATATAATAATTGAATAAAAAGAATGTAAAACAAAAACGTTAATTTTCTTTAAACATAGTAACGGAAGATTGATATTCTGTATATAAAAGACACGATGTAAGGAAAATGTCATTTCTCTGTAAAGAAAATGAAAAATAAATTAAATAAATGATACTCAGTATTTATTATACACTTCTAAATGTTTTTGGTAGAGAGGGGGTCGTCTTCTCTGACAGAGATTGCTCTATCGTACGTAATACCAAGAATCGTCTTATAAATAGTTACAAATCCTTCTAATACGTGCAAGTGCGTGGAAAGAGATTATCTGATTATAATAATTCTATAGATAATGTGGGAATGTAAGTAAGGGAAACGAAAAAGAATGTAGTGTCTCACGATGTCACATTGTCGGAAGTGCTGTACTGTAAGAGAATCCAGGTGATTCAGGTAATTAGTTATAGGAGCGGTGGCGGAAGTTGATTGATTTTATGGTTACTAAAACTAGGGTCACGGCGTCTAAGTTCTTGTCACTGAGAGAGAGAGAGAGAGAGAGAGAGAGAGAGAGAGAGAGAGAGAGAGAGAGAGAGAGAGAGAGAGTAACCTCAGATCCAGTGGGAGTTACACTGACTAATGTGAATACATGAAATCTCAAGACAGAGAAGATAATTCACTAAAAGAGAATTCCATTATTTAGTCACATTTATTATTATTATTATTATTATTATTATTATTATTATTATTATTATTATTATTATTATTACTGTTGTTGTGTCATTTCTCACTGAAAACTAAAACGAAACCACAAATCTGTTTCACGTAGATATTTGGCCTGAGACTTTTACCTCCATAAACAGGAACTGCAGGGTGCCGGAACCACCAATTTATACGGCTTTTAAAGTTTACGAATTAAAGATAGTGTATTATTTCTAGTAAAACTCCAGTTAGTTCCGAAACATGATTTAGTAATAAATATAAATTAATGAGATTATTCTATGCTCAAAACTGCAACATTCTTGCCCAAAATACGATGTTGAATTTCATTTTGTTGGTTTGCCTGGATTGTCGGAAATGCCAATCTACATAGCTTTTATAGCAGATGAATTAATGGTAGTTTTTGTTATTTCACATAGCCTGTAGTAAGTTTAAGAAAACTGAACATAAGTAAATAACTTTTGATTCGATTATTTTATGCTTGTCCAAAATACGGTGTTGAATTTCATTTTTTTTTGGTATGCCTGGATCTTCATATCGTCTTGCGCTTATTTTCTTAGGTGGCCAATAGATGGCGTTCACAACTTGCTTATAGTAAAAATTTCTCTAAATTGTTTTGTGGAGAAAGGACAGCATGGTGACCACGTCGCCACCTTGGAGTATACGTAGAATTGAAGACTTAATTAAAGTACGATTTCATTGATTGATCATTATGATACAATTTCACGATATAATGAATGAAAAATTCCCATTGTTAGTTTTTTAATATAGAAGAATGAAAATGAACTCAAAATTTTAAACGAAATATTTTGCCATCAAACACATGATAACTTCCTATAATCACAGTTTAGTTTCCTATAGACAAAACTGAATCAAGACTATAAACGGTGACTACATTTCTGCCCATTTCATTAAACTACAAAATAAGGATATGAAAATGACATGCAATCATTTTATTTCATCAGTACGTTCTCAGAGGACTATTATAATGAACAACAATAAACGTCAAAATAAGAAGGTCAAACTATCCTATATTAATGGGATACTTGTAACTTAATATTCGTAGAGTATAAAAAAAGTCACGTATTACAAATTTACCAATCAGTCATGATGTTGAAGACGGGCTGATTTAGATTCCAAGGACAGAATCTACATTCGGCAGGAATAGGTACAGCCAGAATTCAGTTATGTACCAAGAATCAATATTGTATTACATAATACCCCGTAGGGGGGTATCGCCGTCGGTGCACCTCACAGGGTGCACTGTAGGCATTACTCAAAAGGTTCTTTGCAGCGTCCCTTAGGCCCCCAGCTGCAACCCTCTTTCATTCCTTTTACTGTTCCTCCATTCATATTATCTTTCTTCCTTCTTGCCATCCACCCTCTCCTAACAATTATTTCATAGTGCAACTGCAAAAGATTATCCTCCTGTTACACCTTTCAAACCTACCTACACTCAATTTCCTTTCCAGCGCTGAATGACCTCATAGGTCCCAGTGCGTGGCCTTTGGACTCGACTCTATATTTCATTCCATTCCTGTATTACATACTTACATACATAACTTATAAAGCCAAGCAAACTTTTAGATGCATCAGTACTACAAAGTAGTCACTGTAACGGAAACCCTAACCAACCCTCAAATACTGAAGTAACCCTAATCCCAAAGACATTTATTTGGGAAAATATCAAAACATTGATTATTACATAATCCGTAACCTGCCAGTTATTCACCCTTCAACAGTTTTCATTGCAACCAGTCGAGTGGAAACAAGATGAAGGTAAACATCCCGAAGGTTTGCGACCGAGAATTTCGGCGGAATTGGTGAATGAACGTCGAGTGTAAACACACGAGACTTGTCAGATCTGATGCAGAAGACATTGTTAGAATGAAAGGCCCAGCTCAAAAATATATTAATAATAATAATAATCCTAATAATATAATAATATCTAATAATAATAATAATAATAATAATAATAATAATAATAATAATGCAATAATAATAAAAAAAGGATTATTGTGTTATGCGAAATTATCCTTACTCAGTATCTTTCCAGCGATTTTCCTTATAGGTCCCAGCGATGTTGGTTTGGAACTGGCCGACATTCATATTTCATTCCATTCCTGAATGCGAAGTCTTTTACATACATAACTTCAGAAAGCCAAGGAATGAGATGGATTATGATTCAGGTTCTACAAAGGTACTGTCGACAAACCCTAACCATCCCTCAAATATCTGGTCATCTGAAACAGAACCTGAACCCATGCGACGAAGGATTATCAAAACATTGGATTTCTTACATATTTCAATAAAAGACTTCCTGATTCCACACACTGCTTTCTTTTTCCAGTCGAATATCGGAAACAAGATGCTGAAACATCGCTGAGCCCGAAAAATTTTATAAGGAAAATAGAAAAGATACTGTAAAGATAAATTCAAACAATACAGACATCCTTTTTAATAAGACCTGTTTAAAAGAGGATATATTCCTTCAAAATAATAATAATAATAATAATAATAATAATAATAATAATAATAATAATAATAATAAAGTAGTAGTAGTAGTAGTAAAGTAGTAGATTGTTAGAAAAAAGATTGTTAAAGAAGCCAAGCAAACCACTGAAAAGAGCATCATTCAGAAATGCCAGAGGAAAGGAAGGAAGTAGGAGAAGGAGAAGAAGGCCTAGGAAAAATGACGTGAGAGAAAAGGGAGGAAGGGAGGGGCCTCAAAACCAAGGAAGTGTCACAGTTTGTGTCCAAGATATATCTGCACGGCACAGTGTATCGAGGGGGGATTTGAAGTGCTGCTGATGCGCTCTTTTTGCATGTGCACAGATCAGCTCATAGTCCAGAATATATCTGCATTTGGGTTCATCGACGATTCCACGGTTAAAATTTGAATGTGAAAGTTTTTACTGACATCGCTTTTCTGGGGAGCCAACTTCTTTTACGGGAAAGATCATGTGATATTGATGTATTTCCTCTTCAGGAAAGAAGTGAATACCAAGAGAGTGTTCAAGTATCTGGGATCGATGGCACATGAAGTGGGTGATGTGAATTAGAAGGTTGGTAACCGCCGTATTGAAACCAAATGGAATAACTGGAGGGTATCAGGAGTCAGCCCCAGTTTGTCCAAAGGGAAGGTACATCAGCTGACGGTAAAGCCTGCCTTGTTATAGAGAAAAAGTAAGGTAAAATTGGATGAACTGAAGATGTTCGCACGGATGAGCATAGTCAATGAAGTGTCAAAGAAAGTTTAAGTTCAAGATTGAGATGGTGTCAACGCAAGATCAGGAGGTTTGGGAGATGAGAGAATATTGCAGGAGAGATCGTGGAAATGGAAGTGCTGGGGACACGAAGGAGAGAGAGAGAGAGAGAGAGAGAGAGAGAGAGAGAGAGAGAGAGAGAGAGAGAGAGAGAGAGAGAGCCTGCATTCGACAAGACGTAGGGACAAAGGAACAGACTACGGTATGACGCAAGATTGAAACAGCTGGAGGAGGCTTAAAGACAACGATTCCGACAGGGGATTAAGCCGAGAAGATATATAGATCACCTGTCTGATTATGATCATATATATATATATATATGTATAAATATATATATGTATAAATAAATAAATAAATAAATATATATATATATATATATATATATATATATATATATATATATATATATATATATATATATATATATATATATATATATATATATATATATATGTGTGTGTGTGTGTATGTGTGTGTGTGTGTGTATGTGTGTGTGTGTGTATGTATAAACAGTGTAAACGACTAGGTGATAGGAAGCCAATCAACTTACCGTCAGGTAAAGGAGGTCTCTCAGGACTGGGCGCATTTTTAAAAGCATCGTAAAGGGACCCATCTCGGATGTCCTCACTCACAGGCAGTGACCTAAAACGAGGTGGAAAATAATATACAGTTAGTACTGATAATCTTCTCTGTCAAAATATGTTACTAATGTTATAGCAACCAATAATAGTGAAGAGAATAATATATGAGCAAAGTGCAATCATCATCGCTTCGCATCCATTTGCAAGCAATTATGACAAAGGCAAAACTAATTTCTAAAGACGAATAATGCACCAGATCAAGATGACTGATATGACGGGTTACCTGGCGGAAGAGAACAACTGAGAGTCGACAGTTTGAGGAGGCATCTGAAGTGACGCTCCTTCGCCAAGAGCTGAATGTGAACTGAGAGAGAGAGACACACACACACAAACACACACACCAGCCAACGCCAGCGGCCCCCCCCTCCCCCAATTCTCCAGCCGACCCTGTAGACTAGGCTAAGAAGATCCAAACACCGTCTCAAGTCATACAAGATCTGAGAGAAAAGCTGATAAGGAAATGAAGTTGAAAGGAGAGTGGATGGAAATGGAAAGACACTTCAATTGTTAAACCTCTGGAGATGATGGAGGAAGGGACAATGAGATTCATTCTGAGGTGCAGACAACTGACGAGGAAAAAAGAGTAATATAGAACTGAAGGAGAAAGTAAGACCACAGACAATACAGAAATAATAAATGAAAGCTTATAAGACTTTTCATGGAAAAAAGCAGACATTTCAAGTCACAACGAATCTGATATATTAATATAGTTGCAATTCTCATAGTCTATAATTAAACTTATAAGCCCCATTAGCACATGGGCCCAACGCTATTGCTCAGAAAAATGTAAACTTCCAGGTCTCCAGAACAAAATCGGAGATCCTGCAAAGCGTCTTCATTGACAAGATGTTGCCGTTTGTTCGAAAATCTGATTAAAAACAAAGCAAAGAGTTTACAAATGAATTAAGTGAACAACTGTTTGCTCATGAAAATATAGCCTACATCGCCGACCAGTATGGAGTCGACGTTCTAGTCTTATGAGTTTGATAAAGCGGCAATATTTTTAATATTATTACACTTGGAGAGCAAGTTCTCCAGTCGAGACAAGAACGGAAAGAAATCAAGAGAGGACGACCGTGGAATGCATAGAATGGAGACTTTCAAGAAATTTTTACGAGAAGCAGCGCAGGAAAGATTTTGGATAGGGGACATATCATTTGGATCAACAGATCGTGAAATATCATAGGAATCCAGAGGACTTTTCCCCGTCTTGGAATCCGTCCGTCTTCAATTGCTGGAGGAGCGGGAGAAGCGCCATTCGCGCATGTGCCTAATGCTGCAAAGCTCAGTGAAGCACCAACTTCAGTCTCCAGGGACAAGTTCCGAGATCCTTCGAATCGTCTTCAGATACAGTATTGTATTTATTCGAAAAGACAAGCAACTAAACGAATATCAGGAAAGGAAACCCAAGGAGTGGTTGAAGCGATGCTGAAATGGTCTGAAATCTTCGGAGTCTTCCTTAAAAGTGTTACCGAATACGGAATCCTTCGGTCTCCAGCTCATGGAAGGGCGAGAGACAAGAATCTCCAGAAGCAAGCTCTGCAATCCTTCGAATCGTCTTGAAGCCTTCCAAGATTTGATGTCATATTCGAAAAGCAGGGTAAAGGAACAGCGCTGTATCATCTAGACAGAACGTGAGATCTCTCCAAACCAAATGGAAACAAGAAGAGGGGAAACTACATCGGAAAGAATCAACCACAAGAATGAAGGCCCAAAACGCGTCCCAAGGAAGCCATCCCTTATGGATACCCTTGGCAGGGGAAGGACCGCCTCAGAGGATGCTTCCCTGGAGGGAGGTAGGTTTCCTGCCAGGCTGGGGAAGTGGGCCTGGGGAGGGCCTGAACCAAAAGGGTGAGGGGTACCAAGGCGCTGTCGGGAAACCACCCCTTAAGGGCACCTTTGCCAAGGGAAGGACCTCTTCAGATACTGCTTCTCTGGAGGGAGGTAGGTTTCCTGCTAGGCTGGGGAAGCGGGCCTGGGGAGAACCTGAACTACAAGGGTGAGGTGACCCAAGGCGCCTTGAGGAAACCACCCCTTAAGGGCACCTTTGTCAGGGGAAGGACCTCCTCAAAGGCTGCTTCCCTGAAGGGAGGTAGGTTTCCTGCCAGGCTGGGGAAGCGGGCCTGGGGAGGACCTGAACCACAAGACAGAGGGGACCCAAGGCGTCCTAGGGGAACCACCACTTAAGGGTACCTTTGTCAGGGGAAGGACCTCCTCAGAGGCTGCTTCCCTGGAGGGAGGTAGGTTTCCTGCCAGGCTGGGGAAGTGGGCCTGGGGAGAACCTGAACTACAAGAGTAAGGTGACCCAAGGCGCCTTGGGGAAACCATCCCTTAAGGCACCTTTTCAGGGGAAGGACCTCCTCAGAGGCTGCTTCCCTGGAGGGAGGCAGGTTTCCTGCCAGGCTGGGGAAGCGGGCCTGGGGAGAACCTGAACTACAAGGGTGAGGTGACCCAAGGCACCTTGGGGAAACCGCCCCTTAAGGGAACCTTTGTCAGGGAAGGACCTCCTCAAAGGCTGCTTCCCTGAAGGGAAGTAGGTTTCCCGCCAGGCTGGGGAAGCGGGCCTGGGGAGGACCTGAACCACAAGGGAGAGGGGACCCAAGGCGTCCTAGGGGAACTACCACTTAAAGGTACCTTTGTCAGGGGAAGGACCTCCTAAAAGACTGCTTCCCTGGAGGGAGGTAGGTTTCCTGCCAGGCTGGGGAAGTGGGCCTGGGGAGGACCTGAACCAAAAGGGTGAGGGGTCCTAAGGAGCCTCCGGGAAACCACCCCTTAAGGGCACCTTTGCCAAGGGAACGACCTCTTCAGAGACTGCTTCCCTGGATGAGGTAGGTTTCCTGCCAGGCTGGGGAAGCGGGCCTGGGGAGGACCTGAACCACAAGGGAGAGGGGACCCAAGGCTCCTTGGGGAAACCGCCCCTTAAGGGCACCTTTGTCAGGGGAAGGACCTCCTGAGAGGCTGCTTCCCTGGAGGAAGGTAGGTTTCCTGCCAGGCTGGGAAAGTGGGCCTGGGGAGGACCTGAACCAAAAGGGTGAGGTGACCCAAGGCACCTTGGGGAAACTGCCCCTTAAGGGAACCTTTATCAGGGGAAGGGCCTCCTCAAAGGCTTCTTCCCTGAAGGGAGGTAGGTTTCCTGCCATGCTGGGGAAGCGGGCCTGGGGAGGACCTGAACCACAAGGGAGAGGGGACCCAAGGCGTCCTAGGGGATCCGCCCCTTAAGGGTACGTTTGTCAGGAGAAGGACCTCCTCAGAGGCTGCTTCCCTGGAGGGAGGTAGGTTTCCTGCCACGCTGGGGAATCAGGCCTGGGGGAGGAACTGAACTACAAGGGTGAGGTGACCCAGGGCACCTTTGTGAAACTGCCCCTTAAGGGCACCTTTGTCAGGGGAAGGACCTCCTCAAAGGCTGCTTCCCTGAAGGGAGGTAGATTTCCTGCCAGGCTGGGGAAGTGGGCCTGGGGAGGACCTGAACCACAAGGGAGAGGGGACCCAAGGCGTCCTAGGGTAACCACCCCTTAAGGGTACCTTTGTCAGGGGAAGGACCTCTTCAAAGGCTGCTTCCCTGGAGGGAGGTAGGTTTCCTGCCACGCTGGGGAAGTGGGCCTGGGGAGGACCTGAACTACAAGGGTGAGGAGACCCAAGGCGCCTCGGGGAAACCACCCCTTAAGGGCACCTATGTCAGGGGAAGGACCTCCTCATAGGATGCTTCCCTGAAGGGAGGTAGGTTTCCTGCCAGGCTGGGGAAGCGGGCCTGGGGAGGACCTGAACCACAAGGGAGATGGGACCCAAGGCGTCCTAGGGGAACCACCCCTTAAGGTACCTTTGTCAGGGGAAGGACCTCATCAAAGGCTGCTTCCCTGGAGGGAGGTAGGTTTCCTGCCAGGCTAGGGAAGTGGGCCTGGGGAGGACTTGAAATACAAGGGTGATGTGACCCAAGGCGCCTTGGGGAAACTGCCCCTTAAGGGCACCTTTGTCAGGGGAAGGACCCCTCAGAGGCTGCTTCCCTGAAGGGAGGTAGGTTTCCTGCCAGGCTGGGGAAGCGGGCCTGGGGAGGGCCTGAACCACAAGGGAGAGGGGACCCAAGGCGTCCTAGGGGAACCACCCCTTAAGGTACCTTTGTCAGGGGAAGGACCTCCCCTGAGGCTGCTTCCTTGGAGGCACCCTTACAAGGGAAGGTCCTACTAGGAGGCTGGTTCCCTAGTATGTATTTCAAGCAACTACTGACTTATAGTTTCTTGTTTATGATTAAGGATGGCGTTATGCCAGCACGGAAGAATTGTAACTGCATAGTTAGAATGGATCCGGTAATTATAATACAATATGTATGGAATTTGACTAAAAATTACAACGAAAATTCTATAAGTCTATGTGTACTTGTTTGATTAAAACTTAGAAAATGATAAGGTTACGAATTACGTGTGCCTATTGTGTTTTATAAAACAAATATCTAAGTAATGTCCCCAACTTGTATAAGTGTTTATGTAATGTCATATTTACATAATTTTCACGATGCATGGAGTATATTTTAAAGCATATATGTAGATATCAGCCACTAGCCACCGTTTGTGGTCCGTGCCAAAGGAGACCTCAGTAACACACGACATCTGAAAAAATCTACAAATTGGAAAACGAATGCATTTAAACCCCACATACAATTTCAAAGTTCGATACAGATCTGTTATCACGACGCACGAGACGCTACCTGTGCTGCTCTGGGAGCTCTCTTGTGGGTAGCGTTTGGTCTGAGGTACACTTATATTTTTATAAATAAACTTTTGTCATACATCATCATTTTTGAAGTTTCCTCTCAAACATGCACACATGAAACGTACTGAAACTTACCGAGTTGACAATGGTCAGCCTCACCCCATTCCTGTATTTTAATCACTATTTTCGTGTATGATTGAAATAGACGTGAGTTTGGTATGCAATGCAAAAACTACAGTGTTTTTAAGGCATTTTGCTTGTAATTAACATTTACTAAGCAGTGAATGAGAAAAAGAATTAACTGAATTGTCATTCAAAATCTGCATTTATATAAAGTTCTGATTTGCAACACTGAAACTTATAAAATTCAAGTATATGAAATGATAAGGTATATCAATTACGAAATTTAATATCATATTTGTTTCAAGCTAGCCACAGCAGGCCTTACCCCGTTATATATGGTCCAATAATGACGAGATATGGACGCATTGACTTTTATGCAGCCTTTAATTTAGCAATCCTACATGATCTGAAGCTAGTAAATACTAGTATGTTCTGGTTTCCGTATTAAAATCTCCTTAATAATGATAATAATAAGAGTAACAAACCTAATATCGTCTGCATTATCAGAAAAATGGAAGAAATAATTCGGTGCCAAAACTTGACGTCAAGCACCGACGAGAGAGAGAGAGAGAGAGAGAGAGAGAGAGAGAGAGAGAGAGAGAGAGTAACCTCAGAATCCAGTGGGGGATACACTGACTAACGTGAATACATGAAATCTCAAGATAGAGCAGATGATTCACTGAAGGGAGTTCACTTGTCATTTATTATTATTATTATTATTATTATTATTATTATTATTATTATTATTATTATTATTATTATTATTTTTTTTCGTATTATTTCCCCTTGAAATCTACAAAGAAATCCTGCAATTGTTTCCTGTAGATATTTGGAGTGAGACTTTGACCCCCATAAACAGGAACTGCACGACTGTCGGAACTGCCAATTTATACGGGTTTTAAAGTTGACGAATTGAAAGATAGTTTATCATTTCAAGTAAAGCTCCAGTTAGTTCCGAAACATGATTTAGCAGCATATGTACATTGATGATATTACTCTATGCTCAAAACCGCAAAATTCTTGTCCAAATACGATGTTGAATTTCATTTTGTTGGTTTGCCTGGATTTTCGGAACTGCCAATCTATATACAGTAGCTTTTAAAGTAGATGAATTAAAGGTGGTTTCTGTTATTTCACGGGGTGCACTGTAAGCATTACTCAAGGTTCTTTGCAGCGTCCCTTAGACCCCCAGCTGCAACCCTCTTTTATTCCTTTTACTGTTCCTCCATTCATATTATCTTTCTTCCTTCTTGCCATCCATCCTCTCCTAACAATTATTATTTCATGGTACAGCTGCAAAAGATTATCCTCCTGTTACACCTTTCAACCTACATACTCTCAATTTCCTTTATAGCCCTGCATGACCTCATAGGTCCCAGTGCTTGGCCTTTGGCCTAAACTCTATATTCCATTCTATTTCTATATTTCATACATACATAACTCATAAAGCCAAGTAAACTTTTAGGTACATCCATACTATAAAATACTACAAAATAGTCACTGTGACAGAAATCCTAACCAATCCTCAAATAATGACGTAACCTGATCCCAAAGACACTTATTTGGGAAAATATTAAAAGTTGATTATTACATAATCCGTAACCTGCCAGTTATTCATCAGTTATTCATCCTTCAACAGTTTTCATTGGAACCTGATGGAAAACAAATACCAGTCGAGTGGAAACGAGATGAAGGTAAACATCCCGGAAGTTTGGGACAGAGAATTTCGGCTGAATAGGTGAATGGCCGTCGAGTGTAAACACACGGGATTTGTTAGAGCTGATGCAGATGCCATAGTTAGAATGAAAGGCTGACAGTCAAAAAATATGTAATAATAATAATAATAATAATAATAATAATAATAATAATAATAATAATAATAATAATAATAGAAAAAGATTGCTAAAGAAGCCAGTTAAAAGCGACAAGAGCATCATTGAGAAGTGTCAGAAGGAAGACCTAGGAAAAATGACGTGGAGGAGGAGGGAGGAGGAGGAGGAGGAGGAGGAGGAGGAAGGAGGGGAGGAGGAGGGAGGAGGAGGAGGAGGGGGGAGGGGAGGAGGGCCTCAAAATCCAGGAAGTGTCACAGTTTGTGTCCAAGATATATCTGCATGGCACAGTGTATCGAGAGGGGAACTGAAGTGCTGCTGATGCGCTCTTTGTGCTTGTGCACAAATCAGCTCACAGTCCAGAATATATCTGCACTTGGGTTCATCGACGAATCCACGGTAAAAATTTGAATGTGAAAGTTTTCACTGACATAGCTTTTCTGGAGAGCCAACTTCTTTTACGGGAAAGAGCATGTGATATAGATGTATTTCCTCTTCCTGAAGAAATGAACATCAAGAAAATGTTTAAGTATCTGGACTCGATGACGCATGAAATGGGTGATGTGAATCAGAAGGTTGCAAAGCGTCGGATTCAAGCCAAATGGAATAACTGGAGAGTAGCAGGAGATAGCCCCTATTTGTCCAAAGGGAAGGTACATCAGCTGACGGTAAGACCTGCCTTGTTACAAGGGCTGAAGCGGAACCACCGACGAAAATAGAGGAAAAAAATAAGGTGGAAGTGGCTGAATTGGAGATGTTCGAAAAAATAAGGTAGAAATGGCTGAAATGAAGATGTTCGCACAGACGAGCTAAGTCAGTGAAGTGTCAAAGAAAGCCTAAGCTCAAGATTGAGTTGGTATCAGCGCATAATGAGGAGGGTTGGAAGATGATGAGAGAAATGTTGCAGGAGAGATCGTGGAAATGGAAGTGCTGGGGACACGAAGGGGAGAGAGAGAGAGAGAGAGAGAACCCGCATTCGACAAGACGTTGAGACAAAAGAGCAGACAGAGGTAGGACGCAAGATTGAAACAGCTGGAGGAGACTCATAAATGACAACGATTCCGAAACTGGGGTTTAGGTCGAGAAGATATATATGTCACCTGTCTGATTATGATTATATATATATATATATATATATATATATATATATATATATATATATATATATATATATATATATATACACACAAGCAATTATATATATATATATATATATATATATATATATATATAATATATATATATAAATATATGTGTGTGTGTGTGTGTGTGTGTGTGTGTGGGTATTGTGTGCGCGTGCATGTGTGTGTGTGTGTGTGTGTGTGTGTAGAAAATGTAAACGACTAGGTGACAGGAAGCCAATCAACTTACCTTCAGGTAAAGGAGTCCTCTCAGGACTGGGCGCATTTTTAAAAGCATCGTGAAAGGACCCATTTCGGATGTCCTCATCCACAGGCAGTGACCTAAAACGAGGTGGAAAACAATAAACAGTCGATAATCTTCTATGTCAAAATATGTTACTAATGTTATAGCAACCAATAATAGTGAAGAGAATAACATATGAGCAGAATGCAATCATCAACGCTTCGCATCCATTTGCAAGCAGTTATGACAAAGCCAAAACTAATTTCTAAAGCCGAATAATACACCAGATCAAGATGACTGATATGGCGGAAGAGAACAACTGAGAGTCGACAGTTTGAGGAGGCATCAGAAGTGACGTTCCTTCGCCAAGAGCTAAATGTGAACTGAGCTAGAGAGAGACACACACACAAACACACACACCAGCCAACGCCAGCCACCCCCTCCCCAATTCTCCAGCCGACCCCGTCGACTAGGCTAAGAAGATCCAAACACCGTCTCAAGTCATACAAGACCTGAGAGGAAAGCTGATAAGGAAATGAAGTTGAAAGGAGAGTGGATGGAAATGGAAAGACACTTCAACTGTTAAACCTCTGGAGATGATGGAGGAAGGGACGATGAGATTCATTCTGAGGAGCAGACAACTGATGAGAGAAAAGAATAATATAGAATTGAAGGAGAAAGTAAGACCACAGACAATACAGACATGGTAAATGAAATCTTATAAGACTTTTCATGGAAAAAAGCAGACATTTGAAATAACAACGAAGCTGAAATATTAATATAGTTGCAATTTTCACAGTCTGTAATTAAACTTATAAACCGCATTAGCACATGGGTCCAACGCTATTGCTCAGAAAAATGTAAACTTCAGGTCTCCAGAAACAAAATCGGAGATCCTGCAAAGCGTCTTCAGAGACAAGATGTTGCCGTTTGTTCGAAAATCTGATTAAAAATAAGACAAAGAGTTTACAAATGAATTTTGTGAACAACTGTTTGCTCATGGAAATATGGCCTACTTCGCGGAGCAGTATGGATTCGAAGTTCTAGTCTTAGGAGATTCATAAAGCGGCAATATTTTTAATATTATATCACACTTGGGAAGCAAATTCTCCAATCGAGACAAGCACGGAAAGGAATCAATAGCGGAAGACCATGGAATGGAGACTTTCAAGAATTTTTACGAGAAGTATCGCAGGAAAGATAGTGGATAGCGGACATACCATTTGGATCAACTGATCGGTGAAATATCATAGGAGTCCGGAGGACTTCTCCCCGTCTTGGAATCCGTCCGTCTTCAATGACTGGAGGAGCGGGAGAAGCGTCATTCCCGCATGTGCCTAATGATATATAGCTCAGTAAAGCACCAACTTCAGTTTCCAGGGACAAGTTCCGAGATCCTTCGAATCGTCTTCAGATACAGGATTGTATTTATTCGAAAAACTGTTAAAAGAAGGCAGGAGGCTACCAGTTACAGACAGTAAACAATTGTACAGATATGAAAATAAGGACAACATCGCTGACGTTCCCTAGACAAGCAACTAAACGTATATCAGGAAAGAAAAACAAAGGAGTGGTTGAAGCGATGCTGAAATGGTCTGAAATCTTCGGAGTCTTCCTTCAAAGTGTTACGGAATCCTTCGGTCTGCAGCTCCTGGAAGGGCGAGAGAGATGAGTCTCCAGAAGGAAGCTCCGAAATCCTTCGAATCGTCTTGAAGCCTTCCAAGATTTGATGTCATATTCGAAAAGCAGGGTAAAGGAACAGCGCTGTATCATCTAGACAGAACGTGAGTTCTCTCCAAACCAAATGGAAACAAGAAGAGGGGAAACTACATCGGAAGGAACCAACCACAAGAATGAAGGCCCAAAACGCGTCCCAAGGAAGCCATCCTTTCAGGATACCATTGCCAGGGGAAGGACCTCCTCAGAGGATGCTTCCCCAGAGGGAGATAGGTTTCCTGCCAGGCTGGGGAAGCGGGCCTGGGGAGGACCTGAACCAAAAGGGTGAGGGGACCCAAGGTGCCGTCGGGAAACCACCCCTTAAGGGCACCTTTGCCAAGGGAAGGACCTCTTCAGAGGCTGCTTCCCTGGAGGGAGGAGGCTTCCTGCCACGCTGGGGAAGCGGGCCTGGGGAGGACCTGAACTACAAGGGTGAGGGGACCAAGGCACCTTAGGGAAACCTCCCCTTAAGGGCACCTTTGTCAGGGGAAGGACCTCCTCAGAGGCTGCTTCCCTGAAGGGAGGTAGGTTTCCTGCCAGGCTGGGGAAGCGGGCCTGGGGAGGACCTGAACCAAAAGGGTGAGGGGACCCAAGGTGCTGTCGGGAAACCACCCCTTAAGGGCACCTTTGCCAAGGGAAGGACCTCCTCAGAGGCTGCTTCCCTGGAGGGAGGTAGGTTTCCTGCCAGGCTGGGGAAGCGGGCCTGGGAGGACCTGGGGAGGACCTGAACCAAACCTCCTTAAGGGTGAGGGGGACCCAAAGCTGCCCCTCGGGGAAACCACCCCTGAACAAAAAGGGCACCTTTGCCAAGGGAAGGACCTCTTCAGAGGCTGCTTCCCTGGAGGGAGGTAGGTTTCCTTCCACGCTGGGGAAGCGGGCCTGGGGAGGACCTGAACCAAAAGGGTGAGGGGACCCAAGGCACCTTAGGGAAACCACCCTTAAGACACCTTTGTCAGGGGAAGGACCTCCTCAGAGGCTGCTTCCCTGGAGGGAGGTAGGTTTCCTGCCAGGCTGGGGAAGCGGGCCTGGGGAGGACCTGAACCAAAAGGGTGAGGGGACCCAAGGTGCCGTCGGGGAGCCACCCCTTAAGGGCACCTTTGCCAAGGGAAGGACCTCTTCAGAGGCTGCTTCCCTGGAGGGAGGTAGGTTTCCTGCCACGCTGGGGAAGAGGGCCTGGGGAGGACCTGAACTACAAGGGTGAGGGGACCAAGGCACCTTAGGGAAACCGCCCCTTAAGGCACCTTTGTCAGGGGAAGGACCCCCTCAGAGGCTGCTTCCCTGAAGGGAGGTAGGTTTCCTGCCAGGCTGGGAAAGCAGGCCTGGGGAGGACCTGAACCAAAAGGGTGAGGGACCCAAGGTGCCTTGGGGAAACCACCCTTAAGGGCACCTTTGCAAAGGGAAGGACCTCTTCAGAGGCTGCTTCCCTGGAGGGAGGTAGGTTTCCTGCCAGGCTGGGGAAGCAGGCCTGGGGAGGACCTGAACCACAAGGGGTGAGGGGACCAAGGCACCTTAGGGAAACCTCCCCTTAAGGGCACCTTTGTCAGGGGAAGGACCTCCTCAGAGGCTGCTTCCCTGGAGGGAGGTAGGTTTCCTGCCATGCTGGGGAAGCGGGCCTGGGGAGGACCTGAACTACAAGGGTGAGGGGACCAAGGCACCTTAGGGAAACCGCCCCTTAAGGGCACCTTTGTCATGAGAAGGACCCCCTCAGAAGCTGCTTCCCTGAAGGGAGGTAGGTTTCCTGCCACACTGGGGAAGCGGGACTGGGGAGGACCTGAACCAAAAGGGTGAGGGGACCCAAGGTGCCGTCGGGGAGCCACCCGTTAAGGGCACCTTTGCCAAGGGAATGAACTCTTCAGAGGCTGCTTCCCTGGAGGGAGGTAGGTTTCCTGCCACGCTGGGGAAGAGGGCCTGGGGAGGACCTGAACTACAAGGGTGAGGGGACCAAGGCACCTTAGGGAAAACTCCCCTTAAGTGCACCTTTGTCAGGGGAAGGACCCCCTCAGAAGCTGCTTCCCTGAAGGGAGGTAGGTTTCCTGCCAGGCTGGGGAAGCGGGCCTGGGGAGGACCTGAACAAAAAGGGTGAGGGGACCCAAGGTGCCGTCGGGGAGCCACCCCTTAAGGGCACCTTTGCCAAGGGAAGGACCTCTTCATAGGCTGCTTCTCTGGAGGGAAGTAGGTTTCCTGCCACGCTGGGGAAGAGGGCCTGGGAGGGACCTGAACTACAAGGGTGAGGGGACCAAGGCACCTAGGAAACCGCCCCAGAAACCTCAACAAATTCTAAGGGCACCTTTGTCAGGGGAAGGACCCCTCAGAAGCTGCTTCCCTGAAGGGAGGTAGGTTTCCTGCCACGCTGGGGAAGCGGGCCTGGGGAGGACCTGAACAAAAAGGGTGAGGGACAAGGCTGCCCTTGTTGGGGAGCCACCCCCTTAAAAAATTGCAACAAAAATTCTATAAAGTCTGTATGTACTTGGGCACCTTAAGGTTGCCAAGGAAGGACCTCTTCAGAGGCTGCTTCCCTGGAGGAGGTAGGTTTCCTGCCATGATGGGGAAGAGGGCCTGGGGAACAGGACCTGAACTACATGGGTGAGGGGACCAAGGCACCTATTTTATAAACCTCCCCATAAGACACCTTTGTCGGGGAAGGACCCCTCTCAAACATGCACTGCTTCCCTCAAGGGACAATGTCAGGTTTCCTGCCACTATGGGGAAACAGCGGGCCGGAGGGGGACCTTTTACTTGAAATTAACATTTACTATGGGTGAGGGTTCTGATTTACCAAGGCACCTCAGGAAACCAGCCCCATATTTGTTTCAAGCTAACCACGGGCACCTTTGTCAATAATGGAAGGACCTCCTCAGAGGCTGCTTCCCTGAAGGGAGGTAAATACTGGTTTCCTGCCACGCTGGGGAAGTTTTCTTTATTCATCCGGGCCTGGGGAGGACCTGAACCAAAAGGGTGAGGGGACCCGTAGGTGCCATCGGGAAAGCCACATATTATCTGCTTTATGCAAATTTTCAGTCAATGTAAAATGTTAAGATTCCGCTTAAGGGCACCTTTGCCAAGGGAAGGACCTCTTCAGAGGCTGCTTCCCTGGAGGGAGGCAGGTTTCCTGCCACGCTGGGGTTTTGGACCTGGGAGGACCTTTATTTATAATTCTAGGGTGAGGGGCCAAGGCGCCCTTATAATCGGAATGATTCCACCCTAACACGATAAGGCACCTATTTACAGGAAGGACCTCTCAGAGGCTGCTCACTCCTCCTGGAGGGGATTATATTAAGGCGTGTGGTTTTCCATAAAAAGCCAGGCTGGGGAAGCTGTAGTTCATGGGAGGGTCTGAACCAAAAAATGGGTGAGGAGAACCAAGACGCCCTAGAGAAAAATACACCCTTCTCTAATAAAGGCTGCTTCCCTGGAGGGAGGCAGGTCTTTAATTTTTGCTATTTTAGCTTTATGGGAAGTGGGCCTGGGTGAGAACCTGAACCACTTTAGGGTGAGGGGACCAAAGGAGCCCTCCCCAGGGAAACCACCCCCATCTAATCACCTTTGCCCACATCCCAGGACCCCAGGCCCTATCTTGTATAGCAGAGGCTGTTTCTGGAGGATATATTAATTTATGCACTCAGGTGTTAATTAAACTGCCAAGGTGCCCTATGGAAACCACCAAAACCGTTAAAAGGCACCTTGTCAAATTTGAAGGACCTCCTCTAGGCTGCTTCCTGAAAATAATGGTTTGTTTCTTGCACAACTTGTGCAAGGGTAAGGTCCTCCTTCCTGGAGGCTGCTTCCTGGTACGTGATTTCAATTTATAATTTAACAACTATTGTTTATGATTAAGGCTGGCGTTATGCCAGCACGGAAGAACTGTGACTGCATAGTTAGAATGGATCCGGTAATTATAATACAATATGCATGGAATTTTCCAAAAAATTGCAACAAAAATTCTATAAAAGTCTGTATGTACTTGTTTGATGAAAACTTTGAAAATGATAAGGTTGCGAATGTGCCTACTGTGGTTTATAACATACTAATATCTAATTAACGTCCCCAAGTTGTATAAGTGTTTATGTAATGTCATATTTACATAAATTTCATGATGCATAGAGTATATTTTAAAGCATATATGTAGATATCAGCCACTAGTTACCGTTTGTGGTCCGTGTCGAACGAGACCTCAGTAACACAAGACATCTAAAAAAAAAAAAAACCTACAAACTGGAGAACGAAAGCAATTCTCGTCTAAAATAAACTTCTATCTATTACGAATAGAGAAGCCTGTCGCTTACTCCATATATGCCTAATGATGAGATCAGGCACACTTTCGTACGTAAGTGAGGTTCAAGTTGTGTCATACAATGTTGTTGACCTATTAACTTCTCCTACCTAAACAATATTAATCCAACTTCTTGGAAATTTGGGCTGGCATTTGGCCGTATATCTTCCATCGCAAAGATCTCGCCCTGTGCATAAAAAATACTATAATGAAATGTTTAATGGCCATAAAGAGTTTCAGAAGCAAGGAACTGAAGCAGTTGATAAGTGTCCCTGCTCTCTCTACGAAGAATCTCGATTGGATTGTGTCAGCTTTGGACTTGACTGAGAAGGTTAATTAACAATATTCCACGGCTACTGAGCGTGACGAATTATTATTGTTATTATTATTATATTAAAAGAGTTATTATTATTATTATTATTATTGGATTGTGTCACCTTATTTAATTAACAATATTCACGGCTACTAGGCGTGATTATAAACAGGATATAAACCCCAATTCAAATGGAACAAGCCTACTGGGTTGTTGACTTGATATTCAAGCTTCCAAGGATTATTGTTATTATATTATTATTATTATTATTATTATTATTATTATTCATATAAACCCATATTCACATGGATCAAGCCTACTGGGTTACTGACTTGAAATTCAAGCTTCCAAAAGAAATTACAGAAGATAATAAGTAGTACGGAGGAGATCAATTATTAAAAAACAAGATATATTAATAAATTAACTGATAAACAGAAAAAACTATAAATAAAATATCAGAGTACAAGGTGATTTTTTTTCAGGGCTGCAATGCATTGCCCTAAAACAATTCACCTTGCATTTTCATGATTTATTTATATTTTCATCGATACGTTTCCTGATTCGACAAAGGTACTACATTTTCATTGCAGGATATTTAATTCACATTTGTTGGCTCAGCTTCTAAGACTGAGTGTATAATGTTCAGCTTTTCAAGTTCACAACTAAATTTTTTTTTTTTTTTTTTTTGCTATAACCTGTTTTTGGTTACCCAACTTGTATGATCTTTCTTTGGATTATTTAATGACAATTTAATGACAAATTTTGAATAACTTTAGGATCACTGTACTTGGGCCGTGCCTCTAAATTTTATATGTCCATCTATCCATTATGTACCTTACACTTAGGAAATTCCTTATACGTATTTGTGGAATTTTAGTAGTTTAGTAGTTCATGTATTATTTATATATTTTTAGGAAGGACCACGTGTGATCTTGGGATCTGGACCAGGTCCAGGAATGGGCAGACCTGCTGGACGAGGCACTGGAGCTAATTTACAAGGGCCTGCTAGAGGTGTGGGAGGCCCATCCTCACAAATGATGCAGCCTGCTGCTCGTGCAGGACCTCAGCTCAATATGCCTGGAAGAGGGGTATGCCTGGTATGATGGGTGGAGGAATGCCACCACAAATGGGTCGTGGTGGTCCAATGGGTCCATCAAGTGGCCCAATGATGAGAGTTTAGATATGGTTTGAGGATAGCCATAATGTATAATTCTTTTCAGGTGAGATTTTAAGCAAGGCCTGATAACTTTTTCTACAATATTTCTTATAATATTTACATTTTCCATAAAGTAGAGTTGTTGAGCTTGTCGTACCTACAAACTACGTGAAGTAGACATTATTAATGATAATTAGATGGTTCCAATCTCAACAGTAGTTAACTATATATTCATTTTTTAAAGTCGCCATAAGATTAGGCAATAAATTTACTTGTACAAAGTACAAGTTTTATTCTAACCTAATTAGAAAGTCCGGCATATTTCCATATAAAGAATTAAATGTCACTAGAGCTTATGTTGTCTTAAGTTTTGGCTACCTAAGTTTTTGACATTAGTGTCTAAACAAAACTTTCAAAAACATTTTGTCACGTACTTTTAGTGTTCAGTGAAGATGAGTTTTATGAATTATAGGGTAAAAAGTGTATTTTGGAATATTTTAAAAGGCAGTCTTTCACTTTTCAAAGACGATCTTTTGTAACCTTCATTATTCCCTTATGTTGTATAAATGATGAAAGTTTTACATGTTTCCATGTGAAAGATGTTGAATTTCTTAATGTAATAATTTACAAACATCATTACTATTGTGCTGTGTTTATGGTGTTATTTTGTTTGCATAATAAATATAAATTCCTCTTTGTTGCAGGTTCCCCAGAGAGACAGGCCATACTAGCTGATTCTGCAGGAAATAGTACTGAAGAGACTTGCCAGTACATTGATTAGTTTCAATGAAGTATTTTTAAGATTTTATTTTACTCATGAATAAAGGATTTTATGTTTGCGTGTTGTAAAAATTCCCTGAGTAATTGTTAGCTAAGTGCAGGAAAAGGATGTTCTTAGGAAAAGTTGAAGCAGTTTAAGTGAATGATCTCCGTGATGTGTTTGAGTTTGAAAGCTCCATATTAGATGAAGTAACAATGAGAGGGAGGCGGAGATGCCATGGACATTTCTTTCCACAACCCTGTGGAGAACAGAATATGAATGTTTTAGCTGGGCTCCTGTGGCTATCAGAGGGGAAGAACCAGACTGACTTTGGTGAGAACTATGTGAGGGGAGGCTGGAAATTTGAAGATAAAACCACAGGAAAGACATGGATCCTGGAATTTCACAGGGGCCATTGTGGCATGTGCTGTTGGAGGTAACGATGATGAATTGAGAAGTATTATTATTTTTATGATTATTATCAGCCAGAATTAATCTTCGTTGCAAGAGCATAATGTTGCACCCCCAAGGCCCCCAGTAGGGAAAGCAACAAAATACGGTACAGAAAAAAAAATGTTAGTAAAGAACACTCTTCAGAAATAAAAAAAAGTAAAGGGAAAAAAAATGAAATGGTTCAAGTAAATCTGTCCAACTTGAAATCGTTTGCCCCCAACTTGAAGTTAGAAAGCTTCAACAACTCAATATCATGAACAGGGAAATCATTCACTTGCTCACAGCTTGAATGAAATGGAAAGCTAATACTGAACCTCTCAGAAAAGGCAATACTATAATTATAATATGTGACTGGATAATTTAGTTTTGGAAGAAGAATGCCAATGTTCAGAATGAAAAGAAAATAACATCTGGAGATAGCCTTGAAAGAACTGGTTTTTATCTAACAAACTGACAAAAATAAGCTGATGTAGACCAGTGATGGAATAATTTCCAGCCGTGGGACATTAACAAGTTCTGAGATACACTTCCAAGGGACATTTAAATATTATGATATATATATCTCCATATATATATATATATATATATAATATATATAAATTTCTTGTGCACTCGAACAAGTCAGACCAAGTATATATTTATCGAAAGTGACGAAGAATGAGATGCATGTAGTTTGGAAAACATAGAGAATGAAAGCACGTGGGTGTAGATGGTGTCCTCGACGTTCCAATCCTATATTAAGGCGATTGTTTACAAAATATAACCAACGGTTGTCAAGTTTCGGAAATAGATCGGTCAGTGGAATTTTATCAGAATCTACGGCATTTTCAATTGCTCGAATTTTAATATTCATGAGGAGCTGTCAATTAATTGATAAAATATAAGAAGTAATTTATGAAAATACAAAAGACCATGGGGCATTTAATAAATAAGATTTATGAATTTTATGTTTTATCTATTTAGCAGATGGAAACGTGAGTAAATGTATTTAATGTATTCGTGTGTTTGGTGTGGAAGCATATGCCTTTTGCATATTTATCAAAATTTCATTGTCATTAAATGAATCATTGTAATCCTTCGGGCCAGCCCTGTGAGAGCCGTTAATCAGCTCGGTGGTCTGGTTAAACCATTTTAACAAAAATAAACTTCATTCCTGAAAATTTATTCGAATGTATCAAAATCTGTTGATCAGCAACCACAGGTCTACTGTGAGGAGATTGAAGTGATTTAAATAGTCAAGCCTTAAGTAAAAAGATTACAGATTGAGAAGAGTCGACATTAACAAGATGAGTAGATGTGGTGAGGATTGAGTGAGGAGGAAGGAATGAGTCAGCTTGGGTGGAACCTGTCAAGGATAAAAGATCAGGAGGGGAGCAACGGATCAGGCGGAGTGATAAGTGAAGGATGATTTACAGAACGGTTTAGTGGAGAAAGGTGCTTTTGATAGGAAAGTTGCACAAGACGTATCATGGCACCTGACACCTTAGCGTAGGGACAGCAGTGGGGATGAAGAAGTAGCATAATGAAGTAAAACCAACAGCTGGTTTCTTTTCACATTTGTTTGTTCTTCTAATGGTTTAAAAATCCTGGTTCTGTTTGATAAATACAATACCTTGGCTGTTTTTCGTAAAAATTATAAACAGGTCCATATATCATTTTCTGACCTGGTCTTAGACAAGATTTCATGTCCAGTTCCATGAGAATGCACATGGATATACCTGGCTTAGTTCCCGGGAACTGCAAAGTTCAGAGGTTACAAGATATGTAAATCTTCCTTCTATACTTCTGAAGAACAGCCGATTTGAAAATCCAAGCAGTTCCCCTCTCTCCGAAAGACTGAGCAGGTAACTAATACTAGCAAACTTAACAATCAAGCCGACCATTCAATCTAATCATCCATTTCTGCGAACAGTTGCAGGGACAATGTTTCTCTTCAAAGAAAACACAGACACCATGCCATGAAGTATTAAGGGCGTTCTTTCGGTCTGGGGAGGTAGAAAGCTAGGTGAAAGCTGAAGAGGAAAACGACGAGGAAGAGATGATGCACCTTTACATTTCTTCTACCTTTTTCCTCCGAGAACCTTCCCAAAATCTTAAAACACTCAAAAACTTGTAGTCAAGGCAGAGCTCCAACAAACCAAGTGTAGTACTCTTGTTCATCAAAAATGATTCAATATAAAATAACAAGGATGGAATCCCAGGGCACAAAATCTTCAGTAACTCTGTAGTCTCTGTTGGACTCTTCGTAAACATCCCGTGAATCATTAGCAAAGTGATGGTAGCAAGTTTCGGAAAGGGCTGACGATCATACATGGTACATCCATAGGATCTTTCGTGTTTTACTACATCCATAGGATCTCCCGTGTCATTAGTGCAAAGCAGGTAGAACGTAGTTAGTCTTTGTGTCCGGCTGCTCCCCAGGCAGAGATGGTCATCTAAGAAGGTCCCAGCAAATGAAGATCCTCAAAAGGGCATCAGTAATAAGCAGTCTTTGCCTGACAATGACAGGCGTAAGCCTTTTTAGATCACATCCTCTTGGTCCCAGCCTGAGGACAAAATTGACCCCTATAAAACAAACAGCAGGTATAAGGATGTGTTCAAAGTGACGTCATAGTCAATCGCACAGTGTTGGCAAAACAACTTCACTTCTCTTTTTCTGCTAGGGAACAGCACTTAGTCTCTTTATCATGATCATTCCCATATTCAAGAACAAAGCAAAAGTTCCACGCAAATGTAAATTCAGGATGAGAAGACACTCCTAAGCAACAGCTGCAGAAAAGTGAATGCTAATAGCAAAGCGTGTGGTTGGTTCTCTATATATCAATGGTTGGTATGGTATCGCACGGACTATCACTAACCGTCTTGACACTAAGCTAGCCTAACAGGACCAGCTCAAGCCACAATTCTAGGCATGTAAAACCACAAACCGACAACTAATATTCTGAGGACGTTGCAGAATACAGTACAACCACAAACGAGACTTTTGTAACTCTTACTGTTGAAGATACCTTATGGCACTTATCTTTGCCTCCTTTGCTTCAGAGATGGCAGTGTCAATGTTTAAACAGTATAGATAACCCTGTCGGAGACGTGTCAAACAATAAGGATAGTAACGAAATACTAATTAGAGTTTATTCATGTTTTCATAAAAATAACCTTTTACTTGACCTTGAGGCTTATGGTGTAACCTCAACGAGTACTTTGTGATGGATGCTTACCATTTACCTCTACATTGTCCACAGTTTTTTTAGCTGGCATGACAGAGAATTGATTATGTGGTCAACATGTACGTTAGGTAGCTTATGCCATGGAGACTGCTGTCCAGTGACCATTACTGTACTCCGTATCATTTTTTTTTAAATATAAGTCTGTTCAGTAGTCTACATTCGGGCACGGTTGCTTGCAATACGCTTCTCCCCGTGGTTTAACAACATCCATGGACTGATTATGAAGTTTGTACTGTACAGTTGATCTTGATTTAAACCTTTAAACGTGTTGACAGTTTTGACCTTATTCAACTTGCAACATGTGGGAGAAAGGGAGAATTTCACAAGTATAATTTACTTTTAATCTGGCTACTTCATAAAGAACTAAAAGGCATCAGGAAAATTAACTTAGATTTGCTTCTCATGGTGGTGTGCTGGGTTCAGAACGGACGTTTGACTTACGGCATCACTATTTAAATCACCTTATTATAGACCCGTGGTTGCTGATCATCAGATTTTGATACATTCAACAAAACTTCAGGGGTGAAGCACGCAGCCACCTCAAAACTGAATTAAGTCACGAACACTATTTACACCCCAAGATTTCATTCTCATTGTTTTCCAAACTACATGACTCATTTTAATATCTATTTGACCTGTCGCTTTTATATATACCTTGTTTAACTTGTCCGGGAGCACAAGCAATTTGGTATACTGAAAATATCTAGTATTCTTCGGAGATCTTAGAATTTTTTTTACTTTCCTTTGGTTGGAAATTATTCCCTCACTGGTCTTGAGCAACTTATTTTTGTACATAGATAAAAAACAAGTTCTTTCACGCCTACCTGCACACGTTATGTTCTAATTCTGAACATTTGCATTCCAAACCATTTTATCCACTGGCATATTATCGTATTTCCTTTTCTAAGACTATCAGTATCACTTAGTTGTCCATTTCATTCATTCCTAACTTCAAGTTGGACAGATTCTCTTGAACCACTTTAGTTTTTTATCTTTATTTTTGAATTCCGAAGACTGTTCTTTTACAGTACTACCATTTTTTCCTGTACCGGAATTTGTTGCTTTCCTGTTAGGGGCCTTGGGGGTGCACCATTATGCCCTTGCAACTAAGATTAAATCTGGCTGCTGATATTAATACTTCAGTTCATCATAGTTACCTCCATCACCATGTCACAATGGCCCTTTGAAATTCCAAGATCCATGTCTTCGTGGTTTCATCTCCAAATCTCCAGCTCCCCCTTCTCTTAGTTCTCATCCAAGTCAGTCTGGTTCTTCTCCTCTACTAGCAACAAGAGCCCGGGTTGTGCATATACATGTCCAAACCATCTACGTCTCCCTTTCATCATCTCATCTAAGGATGGAAATTTTCAAACTTTTCCAAGAACATCCTTTTCCTGCACTTAGCTTAATACTCAGGGAATTTTTACAACAAGCAAACATAAAATCCTTTATTCATGAGTAAAATAAAATCTTAAAAATACTTCCTTAAAACTAATAATTTTACTGGCAAGTCTCTTCAGTACTATTTCCTGCAGAATCAGCTAGTATGGCCTGCCGCCTGGGGGTCCTGCAACAAAGAGGAATTTATATTTATTATGCAAAAAAATAACACCATAAACACAGCACAATAATAATGATGTTCCTAAATTATTACACTAAAGAATTCAACATCTCACACATGTAAACATGTACAACTTTCATCATACATACAAAAAAGGGAAAAATAAGGATACAAAAGGTTGCCTTTGAAAAGTGAAAGACTGCCTTTTAAAATATTTCAAAATACATTTATTTTACCCTTAATTCATAAAACCCATGTTCACTGAACACTAAAAGTACAGTTAAAATACTTGTTTTTGAAAGTTTTGTTTAGACATAGTGAAAAAACTTAGGTAGACAAAACTTAGGACAATAAAAGCTTTAGTGACATTTAATCCTTTACGTGGAAATATACCGGACTTTCTACTGTTGAGAGTGGAAGTAACATCTAATTATCATTAATAATGTCTACTTCATGTAGTTTGTAGGTATGACAAGCTCAACAACTCTACATTATGGAAAATGTAAATATTTTAAAGAAATATTGTAAAAAAGTTATCAGGTTTTCCTCAAAATCTCACCTGATAAGAATTATACATAGCTATCCTCAAACCATATCTTACCTCTCATCATTGGGCCACTTGGTGGACCCATTGGACCACCACGACCCATTTGTGGTGGCATTCCTCCACCCATCATACCAGGCATACCCCCTCTTCCAGGCATATTGAGCTGAGGTCCTGCACGAGCAGCAGGCTGCATCATTTGTGAGGATGGGCCTCCCACACCTCTAGCAGGCCCTTGTAAATTAGCTCCAGTGCCTCGTCCAGCAGGTCTGCCCATTCCTGGACCTGGTCCAGATCCCAAGTTCACACGTGGTCCTTCCTAAAAATATGTAAATAATATATGAACTACAAAACTACTAAAATTCCACAAAAATGCGTAAGGAATTTCCTGAGAGTACGGTACACAATGGATAAATGGACACACAAAATTTACAGGCGTGGCCCAAGTACCGTGATCCTAGTTATTCAAAATTTGTCATTAAATAAATCCAAAGAAAGATTATAGAAGTTGGGTAACAAAAAACAGTTTATAACAAAAGACTTTTTTGTTGTGAACATGAAAAGCTGAACACTATACTTTCACTCTTCACTTTTAGGTTGAGCCAACATATGTGAATTAAATATCCTGCTATGAAAATGTAGTACTGTACCTCAATTTCATAACTTTTACAAACTAGAATAACATGCATTAATGCAGACTGGAAAACAAAATCAGTCATTGAAAGATAACATGGAGCCTTTATTTAGCTAGTTTACTGTACAATGAACATACTACTACTATTTACACCACTAAAATTATATTTATACATGTCAAATTACTAGTTATTGGAAATTACTTTTTTTCCAGGTATCATCACATGAAATATTTATAAATGAAGAAGTGGATTGTTGTGTATGACACAGCAGCAGTTTTGTTTGCATATCATGTAATATAATTTTGCCTAATTTTTTTTTCCTTGCCTCTGTTAGATGCAAACCCAGTACCTTGCTTACTTGAACCAATCAATTCACTAAAAAACATCAACTAAGAATTTAACTAGAACATAAGAGTTCCTGCAAATATGCCAACATTTTTCACACATTTTTCAATACCTTTACTCTTCTGAGGGGCCAACTAATAGCACATTTTTATAAACCAGAAATGGTTGTCAAGGTCCATAAGTTTTACAGGTTAAAAGGACACACAACCTCCATTTGACTTTCTGAGCAGAGTAATGATTGAAATTGGGTTACCAAATTCCATGGCAATAGTGTTGTACAGTTTCAGTTTCTAAAGCCTAGAGCATCTGTAATGATGGATGAGTAATTCAACTGCCAGAGTCCCTTTCATACAAGTCCCTGTATAGTGGAATCCATTTTTGACAAACTTGATAACCATTATCGGTAAAATTTCCATTGAAATTCAAGACAACTTCTTGCATAATTTTGCTAACATCATCATAAACTTAGCTGTCAGCTTTCCCCTTCATGAGGTTGGGCATAAAGTGAGTTCTCCCAAATCTTCACTGTCCTGCGCTCTTTCTGTCTGATATCTGAACTAGCATGTTTGTCTTCAACTTCTCTTGTTCAACAATTTCCTGGTTCTTCCAGCTTGACTTTGTCATGCCACTTCCTCACCTACAACCCTTCTCTTCCTCATCACATCTCATCAAGTCCAAACTATATCTGTATTTTCCAACTTTTTGATACCACTTCTTACAAGAAATTTCCATTTGTAAAATGGTCTTCCCACTGTACTGTGGCCATGAATCTTAACATTCTCTGGTAACACCTATTTAAATTTTAAGTCTCCATCAATGTTGTCAGTGGAACTGTTTCTGCCACATAGCATAGTACATACATATTGTATAATCCTAAGCCTGTTTATTCTGCTACTGGGAAATTCTTATTTACCAGTAAACCATCTCTCTCAATTTTGAGGTGCAGCCATTTTCTGACCGCTCTCTCAACTCCTGCTCCACTGTCCTTAGAGGTAAAAGAGATACTGTACTCTACCTCTTCCAAGACCAGACCATCTACCAAAACATGGTTCTTAACATCCCTCACCTCCCAATATGTTGTTGTTTGTAGCATGTATATTTTGTAATACTGAGCACCTCCTGATATGTTACATCCAGCACATAGTACATATCTTTCAGAAAAACAACCACAAAGCCACATTTTTGGTGACTATATTTTCCTGTGCTTCCTTTCCAGTCACCTACACTCATGTTTCACTTCATTCCCCTTCTCTCCTCCTCCAACTAAACAGCCACATTTCTGATAACTATACCTTTTCCTCAGTTTCCATTCCAATCACCTAAACCTGTTTCAAAAAAGTCTACTTTCATTCCCTTCCTCTCCTTTC
Source organism: Macrobrachium rosenbergii (assembly GCF_040412425.1). NCBI lineage: Eukaryota > Metazoa > Arthropoda > Malacostraca > Decapoda > Palaemonidae > Macrobrachium > Macrobrachium rosenbergii. Next base: position 20,359,940 of record NC_089754.1, on the reverse strand, counting down.
CATTCTTGCACCATTTAACACATCCACCTCTCTCAAATTCACCCGTTAACACTTGTCATCTGTATTACACAGCATCAAGGGGCCCCATTTTGGCACTTTTCTGTTAGTTTTTTATCAGCATAAGACACCCAAATGACAATTCTACACTAAAACATCATCAAAAGACTAATGGACATGATAAAACTCAGAACAGGGTAAAACTTAAAGGATTTTTCCAGCGCTAAGAAAGAGACCAAAGGGAATAATGTATATGAAAAGTAAAAGAAAAAAAAACAAGGCAGCTGATGACAAAGAACCTTAAATGCTGTCTACATCATCATCCAGTACAGTAATGAAGTATTTTAAAAAAGCATTAGCATCCACAAACTACTGTAGTACAATGGTGGCACACCATCCAGTATCATGTCTTTCATAACCTTAAACATTATATTTTCAGGTCACATGAATGTTTCACGTCGATAAACATTGTCTTGTGGAAGTTTGCTCGGCATGCATATAGTCTCTGATGAGTATCACAGTCATCAGTTGAAGATTTCATTATTATTATACGAACTGTCACCCATCAAAATATCATCTTGGTAAGTACAAAACTGTTTTAAGTGGTGGTATGATTTAAAAAGAAAATATTTAAGTTATAGCATAACCAAATATCCTGTTTGGTCTCCACCAATATGGTAAATTAAAAACTAAAGAAATTGATTTAGTGCCTATCCCTCTTCTGTAAGGGCTAGTTTCAAGAACAAAAGCAACACAAAGGTTACATTAACTGGTGACAACCTGTCTTCCCAGATTAGTAGTGTCTCACTTGTTTGCAAGTTAGTTACAATAAAAACTTTCAGAGGATGATTTATAACACTTTTCACTGATGATGCTCATTTCTGAGCTGCATACGGGTGTATACAAAGATATAAAACAAAACCAGATTTGTTAACTTTCCTGTTATAGCAATGTATTACAATTACATTGTGTCAAAGTAATGTGACTGAAAATGCTGACATCTTAGAATTTTAGGAGTTATTATCCTTCTTTCATTTGCTTATTCTGGAATTTGCAGCAATGCAGTTGAAATTACTAATAAATGCAATTTTCTTAATTATTTTTTCAACCCTTGCAATATTTGTGACGAACAGGAGTAGGATTTGAGAAATGAAAACCTTTTTCCCATTTGAACATGAATGTTGCATAACTTAGAAAAATAAAACTGTTCTCTTACAAAAAGAAATAGAAAACAACTAAGACTGATGATTAGTACTTTCATTTATAAGGATCCATGCTTATGTCTTTCTGCCACTCTTCATGAGGTCATAACTGACTGAGATGGGTTCCAAGATTAGTAAAGGGTTTGTTAATTAATGTTCAGTAACCTAACTTTCATGGCAAGTGCCTTCAGCAGATAATAAAATGTCAAGGCTGCCCAAGTACTAGGGTTTCACTAATAGTGACGAGATCAAATCCTGTAGGTGAGGTTTCACCCTGCAGCTTGTCTTGTACAGACCAATGCTGAAAACTAGAAGCCTCATTTGCAACAACTCTTCGAGTCCTAGTGGCATAGCTTTAGGACTTAATTTTCATCTATTCCAGTTGGTCTCTTCCAACTAAGTCCAACTTCTTTAGCTTTCCTATACTACAATTTCTACTGCAAGTACTTCAGGACAAAACCTTCTAATTACCAATAAAAAAAATATTTTTAAAAAAATAAGGCTATTAGAAGTTTAAAAATAACCAGAGTATGACAAGTGGCAGCAATAGTCTCACTCTATTCAGATGATAAAGTACTCAGGACAAATTCTTCTGGCTACCAATAAAAACCTTAAATCTTGTTAAAAAAAAATAAGGCTATTAGAAGTTTAAAAATAACCACAGTATGACAAGTGGCAATAATATTCCCACTCTATTCACACGAAAAAGTTAATCCCACACACTACCACTAGACTTCACTACAGCTGAGCAATAATCAATGAATTACCAGCACTGTACTTAAATTCTGGCCCAACTACCATCCTATCAGTGTGTGCATGGTAGTGGTTAAATTGAATTTGCATTGGTGTTTTAAATTAATTTTTTACTTTACTTTTCATAATTAATGAAATTCAGAGGCTTTGGTTTTAATGTGTAGAAGGGTATGCACAAATAAACCATCAAAATATGCGTTTTGATGACCTACAGTATACTGTATGTTATAGACATACGGGCAGTCACATCTAGAGCAAATGCTATCTACCTTTAAGTACTATTACGGACCTAACTACTTAAAATTATAAGTTCTTACACTACAGCACTTAATAGTCTCTACCAAATGCCTTCCTTAACAGTTGTATGCTGAACTAGTGCTTTTCCATATGTATAGGTAATGCTGAAAAATCAAAAGCTGACCAATACTAGTTACTACCTCAGAAAATTCAACAAAGGGATCTAGTATATCGATGACAAACAATACTTACATCAGATGGTGGGGGTCCTTCCAGAGTCATGGTGACAATTGTCTCACCGCGAAGTAAGAGTAATCCCATGGTCCTCTTTTCTTGTTTCTCCTCTTTGTTTTTCTTGCCCCTGATGCATCTGAACTCTTCACAGTCAGCCAAAATCACATTCATGTGCTTATCAAATGCTGGAAAAAATGAGAACATTCATTTTCAAAAGTTTTCATATTTGGATGTGATACACTTTAGTGTTAATGTTTAAAACTGAACGTGCACTGAGTGAAAAATGACTATAAAATGCAATTAACCAAACCCATCAGACAGGAGATACCACATACATTATCACAAAAAGTTATATGCACTTTAGGGAGAGTGTTGTACTAAGGAATAAAAATTCAAGAGACAAGATTGATAACTGAAAATAATTTACATTTTTATAAATATGCAAACCATGTTTATTAAATGTATGTACCTTAAGTAAAAGATGGTTTGGATACTAATGCTTGGTAAGAAAAAAAAATTAGCTAAGATGAGTGACAAGTGGGGGTACTGACTAATCACGTCAACCCTGACAAATGCAGGGGTGGGATTAAAATAAATGGAGTTCAAGTTTGTGTATCTGGGAAAAATACAAACAATTTTCAATTTGTAATTTGTTCCTAAAAGAATAACAACCTTCATCTTTTAGACTCACTCCTTAGGCTTGTTTCATAAAACAAGACTGACACTATTCCTAAGAATCTGAGTGAGGTCATGAACCATTCCCATACCATAGTCTGACAATTATCAGTTTAAGGTTCAGGACAATCCTGCCAATACAGTTTAGAATGTAATGGAATATAAAATTTAGGCCAAAGGCCAAGCACTGTGACCTATGAGGTCATTCAGCACTGAAAAGGGAACCAAGAGTAAAAAGGTTATAGAGGTCTAACAGGAGGAAAACCTCATAGTTGCACAATGGAACAACTGTTAGGAGAGGTGGAAAGTAAGGTGGAAGAGAGAATAAGAATGGAGATACAGTAAAAGGAATGAAAGGGTTACAGGTCAATCCAGGGAAATAAAGGTTGGCAGGGAGCAATAACATCTTCATCCAGGGATGAATGTTAATGCTCTTCCGCTTTTAAAGAAAGGATGATGAGAAAACATGATTAAACCTACATCCTCCAACCTGTGTTCTGTTCTGCAGTTAACTGCATTTACCAGAACAGCACAAACACTCCCTAGACTGTCAACAGTTTAAATGGGTGTGGATAAGAGGAAGATACCCAGCATTTCATGCTCCTCTTCACAAACCTCTTACCTGCACCTGCCAAATCAGCAAGCATTCTGGCTGGACAGTCTACCAATAGGAAGGGAACAAAGGATATGGAGAGACCTGCTGCCAGATGCATCTCTCACCAACCTAAGGTCAATCATGAACTTTATGGCCAAATGCTGAGAACCTACAAAACTGCTTGAGCAATCACCATAGGGCCAAGGAATACAAAACAGGGACCTTTAGTTGTCCTCTTGCAGAACAAGGAAACAGGCCTGTTAAGTTGGATTCCTGACACAATACCTAAACTGAAATCCGACAAAATACTTAAACTGTAGTTCTACATGAAAAGGGTTAGATGCATCTATGAACCACAAGCTAAAACAAGTGGAATCAAGTCTTCTCCCTTGCTTTTTAAAAAGGCCTGGAGAGCATGGTTAAAAAATATGAGGTCAGAAGGAAAGGTGCCCAGCTCATCTCACTTGCTGATGCCTAATGTAACAAGGTGGCATATGATCAAGCGCAAAATTCCAGTAATTCTATACCCCCAATTACACAAAAAGAGTAGGGCAGAGGGACTGAGGGTGATAAAGGGAAAGCTGAACTAAAGGAACAATGACAGATCTTATGACACTGGGGTCAAGCAGATGTATTAAAATGAGTAACTAGATGATATCTCTTGCAGAATCCAAAGAGTCAGACTAGATGTCCCCTGAAAAAACTATCCTGAAGGCGCCAATGGAGTCATGTGAACTGCCACTGGCTCTTCTAAAGATCTTTTACTGAAAAGAGCACTGTCACTGAGGAGCCACTGCCATGCAAGGCAATCAAGAGACTATTCCAGGTGCTCTACAGAGGATAGAACCTTAAGTTTCCCTCTGAACAAGAAATACTGTTACCTGTAAAAGAACAAAAGATTATTCCTAAGCCCTAAGATAGAGAGGAAGCAAAGCAATTACTGAAAAAGTGTGATAAGTGCATTAGTTTTCTTCCCACAAGGAACTTGAAATGAAGTCAAAAGAATGGGGAGACATTCTGATTACCCTAAGATTACCCTGGAAGCAATGCTGGGGCCCCAAGGGAGGCCAGATCATGCACATCAAGACTTCATAAACAAAATTGGATGAGACGAGTTGACAAGAGACATGAAGTTTTGTAGGCTAAAGTTGCTTCATGAAAGGAGAAATGAACGCCTGACAAGTGGCACCAGTGAAGAAGTATCCTCCTCCAATCTCAAAACAGTCTCATCTTTGGTTCTTTATCCAAGTCATGGCTTGGGAAAGCAGGATGAAGGACCAGGAGCAAATCACAAACCCTTGGGGAGAGAAGTACCTTAACTCCTTAAGACAGCCTTCAGACTGTGGCTCAGCAGACTAAGCAAAGAGGCAAGCGAAAAATAAACCTTACTCTTTAGAGCGCCATCAGGCCAACTAAGATATGAATTGTTAAAAAAAAATTAGTTTACTGAAAAACCCAGACAAATTATTGTATACCATTATGCAGATTATTTACTCATGAGTACAATTAAAAAATTGAAGATAATTTTAACCCATGCCACATCACAAACAGCCCTGTGTCAAAGGTGAAAGACTGAAAGGATGGCATAACTCCAATCCAGAAATGCCAGATCCCTGTCAAGAGTAAGCAGGATTTGGCACAAGATTTTGAATTCTCCTCTAGAAAAGTCTGTCCTGTAAAAGAACAAGAAATCCAGGCAGGCAGCAGCATCATCACCTAGGAATGAATGATAATGCTCTTTTACTTGGGTTTCTCCTAGGTAATGACACGGCAGAGCAAACCATCTTCAGACCTTGTTCCTTAGGTAGATGCTTCATCACATAGCTTCCAGCATCTGTCTGACAGGCACAAACAAGGTTTGGGCTAGATATGAAGAGTGCAAAGGGGATGGGGAAGACCTGGCATCTAAATGCATCTTTCCCCAACCTTAGCCCAAACATTAACCTTAAGCAGCAGCAAAATTTGTCCTGTCAGGTAATGGAAAAAGATATGACTTCAGGACTACTGTAAGACCAAGGAAAAAGAGCCAGGAACCTATAGGTGTCCTATAATAGAAGCGGAGAAGGAAGCCATTCAGTTTCACTTGAATGGATGGCTGCTTCTAACCATGTGAACTTGAAAAAGACCAGAAACCACGTTCTTACCACACTGAAGAGATCCGAGAAACACTCAGAGGATTTAGGATCAGAAGGGGGAGGTTACCAACCATTCCTTCCAACCAAATGGAAATTACAAAGAACTGATATGTAGTGACCTGAGAGCAACACTGTCAATTCCTCAGAGAAAATCCGAGCAGATCCCTATGTACAAAGAAATGGCAACTGATGCCTACCCATACCTCACATGGAGGGGCTAAGCGCTACGTAACCATTGTCACGGTAAGTTCAAACTGATGGAATGTAACAGACTCAAGTAGAGCCGTAGTAGTATAATACCACTGCATATAATTCAATGATTACTATAGAGGGCAACAATTCTTCTTGTCTGAAAGACAATTACCATGAAGGTTAGGGCAAAGCCCTGACACTGACAGCAGAATGATAAGGTAATGTTTCTGTCTGCAGACCTGAGCGGATGGATATAAGGATAATTTCCAAGGGGAAAGCACATTCCCCTCACCACAACTGCCAAACGTCTTGCCCTCTATGAGGATCCGGCTTCTAGGTTCAGCAAATGTGGAAAGAAAGACTAGTTCCCAGACACACTATCTGACATGGGGCTTATGGTGTGGGAGAAACCATGAAAGTTTAAAGATGCGTTTTGTGAGAAATCTTCCAGCTAGTATGCCATAGCAACCAGCACCAGGGTGGGTTAACAAGCAGTTGCAATTAGAGACATAGTACCAAGTAAAGCATCATGTGTGCAAACCACAGACACTGCCCCAAAGTCAGAAACTCCCCCACTCTGTTAACTGTTCTCTTAACACCACCTGAGCACTGGTCAGAAATGGAGAGGGTTGGAAAAAAAGTTCTATACAAGACTAAGACGACAACCAGATAGCCTACGTGCTCCTGGACAGTCCCAAAATATGGACAGGAGGGAACCAAAATGAACCTATTCTGGAAGTCTAGTGAAGGGCAGTCAAAACTCTGGCAACTAACCTATGGCTTCCTCAGATCCTCAATACCAAAGAAATAAAAACTGACGTCTCTTCTACAGTAGAAGCAGCAGCCCCAACAGAAATCCCAGTGGATAATCCCGAGAAGACACCCACCATGTCCTCTTTTTCAGCAGTCCAGAGATGGATAAGGGAAAAAGCAGGATGACGCATAATTAAATGCTCTGCTGGAAAGTGCTGAACAATCCACACATGCAAAGGAAGGAAATATGACTCATATATGCTAGTCTCTCAAAAATATAAATCAAATATAGCCTAATACTCTGTGGCCTATGTACCATGATACAATGGTTATACAGGAGAAAACCTACTGTAGAGACCTGAAATCAGTTAAATGAAAACAAGTTACAGGCAGTCCCCAGTTATCAGCGGGGTTCCATTCCTGATGGCGTGACAACAACCGAAAATCGCCGCTAACCGAAAATCGGTGATAATAGCATTGATCCCTGGTTAGCGGCGCCGATAACCAGTGATCAGCGCCGCTGATAAGAGGCGATCAGCGACGAAAATCTGGTTATCACTGTTGCTAGACAAGCGTCGTAAAACCGGATCGCCGGTAACTGAGGCTGCTGATAACCGGAGACTGCCTGTACACACGTGAGGAAAAACACATTTGCTGATCAGATATCTTGTTGAACGGAACCACCACAACACAAAAGTAAAAATTTTGTAAATATTCAACATATAAGTATCCTAATATACTGAAAAACCACTACTAGAAAAATACCATCTGCCGCGAAGCTTCAAAAATGATATTTTAATGATAAAATAAAGTTTGTTCATACTTACCTGGCAGATATATATATAGCTGTATTCTCCGAAGTCCGACAGAATTTCAAAACTCGCGGCACACGAGTGGCCGGGCAGGTGGTTAGTACCCATTCCCCGCCCGCTGGGAGAGGCGGTATCAGGAACCATTCCCATTTTCTATTCAGATTTTCTAACGCCACTGTCTCCTGAGGGGAGGAGGGGAGGGCAATATGAATATATATATCTGCCAGGTAAGTATGAACAAACTTTATTTTATCATTAAAATATCATTTTGTTCATGAGACTTACCTGCCAGATATATATATAGCTGAATACCACCTTTGGAGGGGGTAGAGACAGCCAAGAATTAGGAAAAACCAATTATTGGTAAAATTATTTTGGTTCCTTATCTGATAGCGTAGCTGACTGAGTGGTTACTGTCACTCTAGTCTGCTTCTGCTTTACTAGAGACCCCAGCGAGGTAGTGACCAATATAGCTGGCGACTTCTAGATGATCTGTCAACGGGGCGTGACCACAATGTGACTAGATCATAGACCATACAAAGAGGACAAAAGAGCATTACTAACCACCTAACCAACACCTAAAGCGTTAGTTTGCAAAGGATTGGGAAGACTGCCTCCAGTAGTCGACCCAACAACCATAAAAACACAATTAAAAAGGGGATAGGATCAGAGTTACCCCTGTCCCCAAGGTTGCTGAAGCAGCAATGTATGGTCCCAGCGAAAAGCAATTTTAGGTATGCTACCTAAACATCTTGCCAAGAGTGTGAGGCAAACACCGAATTGACTTCGCCAAAATGTGGCACTAAGAATGTCACTGAGTACCATATTTTTCTTGAACGCCATGGAGGTAGCAACTGCCCTCACCTCGTGAGCGTTAACTCTCAACAACTTGAAGTTGGAGTCGTCACAACTAGAGTGTGCGTCCTTAATGACGTCCTAATGAAGAATGCCAGTGCATTCTTCGACATAGGTTTAACTGGTTGCCTCACAGAACACCATAAAACATCCAATGACCACGAGTGTCCTGTGTTCTTTTAAGGTAGTACTTGAGAGCTCTAACTGGACATAGAACTCCCTCAGGTTCCTGTCCAATAAGGTCTGCTAAACCTTTAATTTCAAAGTGTCTAGGCCAAGGGTTAGAAGACCTATCATTCTTAGCCAAGAACTTAGGGCTTAAAGAATAGACAGCATTGTGTTCCTTGAAGCCCACATGACGGCTCCTCGAACTTCTCTCACTCTCTTCCGCCGCCAGAGCCGTGAGGAATGCCGTTTTCGAGTAACATCCTTAAGAGATGCAGAGTGGAGAGGCTCAAAAGGACTAAACATCAAAAACTTGAGCACTACGTCCAAGTTCCAAGCAGGAGAATTAGCTGAGGAACCTTGGACGTCTTGAAAGAGCTCATAAGATCGTGGAGGTCCTTATTGTCAGACAAATCTAATCCTCTGTGTCTGAATACAATCGAAAAGCATGCTCCGATAACACTTGATAGTCGGAACTGCTATATCGAGTTTTTCTCTTGAGTAAAGGAGAAAATCCATAACCTGGCTCACAGTGATAGAGGAAGAGGAAAAGCCCTTCTTTCTACACCAACCTTTGAAGGTTACTCACTTCGCTAGATATATCCTTTAGATGAAGAACTTCTGGCTCTAGCGATGGCCCGTGCCACCTGGCCAGAAAAACCCCTTCGCTCTGACCAAGTTTCGATAGTCTGAAAGCAGTCAGGTTCAGAGTGGGAGATTCAAAGATATCTCGTGAAGTGGGTTTGTATGAGCAGGTCTGCTCTCATAGGAAGGGTCCTCGAACGCTACCAACCAGAAGAGAAACTCCGAGAACCAGTGGTTCGAAGGCCAAAACGTGGGGATGAGAGTCATCCTCGTCCCTTGTGAGGCCGCGAACTTGCGATGACTTCTCCCAGAATTTAGAACGGGAAAAAGGCGTAAACATCTATTCCCGTCCAATCCCAGGGAAGAGCATCTAACGCAACTGCCCCAGGGTCGAGTACAGATGAGCTTTATAGAGGAGCCTCGCTGTTCTTGAGGTCGTGAAAATATCCACAAGATGGCGACCCCAAAATTTCCAAAAATCTTGGCAAACCTCCTGATGAAGGGTCCATTCCTTCGCAGGAGTTGATGGCGCCAACAGAGCAGGTCTGCTCGAACATTTTCGACCCCTGCAACAAAACTTGTGAGAATCGAAATGTTGCGAGCATAGGCTCAAAGAATAATCTCTCTTGCAAGGCTGAACAGGAACAAGTAGTATTGTCCGAGTTTGCTAGAACTACACGATTGCAAACTTGGACCTCGAAGAATTGGCGAGAGCTAAAAGATAGCCGCCAAATCTTTTGAAGTTGATGTGCCAGGACACCTGTTCCTCTCTCCGGGTTCCTAACACTTCCTCTCCCTCTAGTGTTGCCCCCAACCTGTTGACGACCCATCGGAAAAACAACACTAGGTTGGGGTTCAGAAGCTTGAGGGAGATCCCTTTCTGCAATTTCCGTTGGATCGAGCCACCACTACAGATCCTCTTTTATATAAGGAAGAATTCTCAATTCCTCTTTCAAGTCTTCCTTGCTTTGCCAGTTCTCCAACAGAAAGAACTGAAGAGGCCTGAGATGCAGACTCCCCAGAAAACAAACTTCTCCAGCGAGGAAATGGTCCCCAGCAGACTCATTCCTTCCCTCACCTAGCATGTTTCCTTTTCCAAGAAGGCCGAGACTTTTTCGTACATAGAAGTTGCCGTTCTTGCGACGGAGACGCTATAAAAGCCGCTGAATACATCTGAATTCCCAGACACAATGGACAGTGAGGGGATCAGCTGCGACTTCTCCACAGACCAGAAGTCCCAGGGACTTCACGAGTTGCAGGGTCAACTGAAGGTCCTCCAGATACCTTCGCTCGACGACGCCGAATCAACCAGTCGTCCAAGTAGAGTGAGATCCTGACGTGCGACAGGTGCAACTGCATCGCAACGTTTTCATGAGACGTAAACACCCTCGGAGCAAAATGTGACGCCAACAGCATCTGGTGTTCCCAGGCGGTCACCCATCCAAGTACTGACCAGACCCAACGTTGCTTAACTTCGCTGATCGGACGAAAGCAGTGTTTTCAACGTGGTATGGCCGTTGTGCAGAGTCCAAAGCAGAGAGCCCTGAACTGGTACGTCCTAGTCCCCAAGACAACCTGAGATACTTCATCGAACGTGGATGAATTGGGGCGTGAAGATAAGTATCTTGGAGATCCAAAGATACCATCCAATCCCGGGATGAAGGGCTCCTAGTATTGACTGCGAGGTCTTCATCTTGAACTTTTCCTTCCGGACCAAGTTGTTCGACCTGTTGACATCCAAGACGGGTCTCCAGCCTACTGAAAGTTTTGGGACTAGAAATAATCTGTAGTAAAATCCCGGGAACACCGAGTCAAGACCTGTTCCACTGCTCTCCGCTCGAACATCTGTTCGAGCAGGTCAAACAATTTTCTGTTTGACAGGAAGGCAGTTGGGAAACAAAAAACAAAGGAGGAGGAGACAGGAAGGGAATCAAGTAACCTCTCTCTACCAGTAGGAGGGACCAAACGTCTGCCCTCACTCTTTCCAGGCTTGTGCAAAATGAAGCCTGGTTGCTAAGGGAGTCTGGAGATGAAAGGAGTCACTTGCTACCTCTCTGGAAGTGACATTCCTTCGGAAAAAACTCTCTCGTGGTGCGGGTCTCAGTGCTGCTTCCCATGGAAGCCCCTTTGTTTGTAGGCAAATATTTAGCTTTCGTTTACTTTTTGTATCATTGAGATCGGTGCAATCGTTATGAAGGAGATGCAGTTTGAATGTCAATAACTTTAGTTTTGAGAAAAACGATATTTTTGCTTCTCTGTGTATTTATTTGCTTGCTGTTACACAGTTTGATGTTTTTATGACATATTGAAAAGCCAAAAAATAGACCTGCAAAGTAATAAAAAATGAAGCTAAATGAAGCGAGTGTCAAAACACGGCTCAGGTTGGGCAGCGACGTCTTACTTAGTCAAGCTATGAGCTGCTACTGACTGACTGCCACTGACTGCCCTCACGGCATTCCTGTCTTTCGCTGATGCGTACTAGGTCCACAGGGTTGCCATAGATCGCATTAGATATTATTATTTCATAGCTAAAAGGAAATTACCACCGATATACTGACAATATCATTACATTATATGAAAAAATGTAAATTTGACTATGATAGGTTACTGTTTTGTTTATAACTCCTAACTGTGGCGAACTTTTAAATAAAACTTTCTGAGAAGATAGTCAAAATATGCATGATGCCATATATAAAATATCCCAGAAAATTTGATTTCCGATTTTTTCACAAACGCTCCCCTTAAGACAAAGACAACTGCGAAGGTGGAGAGAGAGAGCCGAAGGTTGAAAAGTCTCAGGAAACAGATCCTTAAGAAAAAGCCAGAGTCTGATAATCAGAGGAAGAAGAAGACGAAAAGAAGTTTCTCTTCATACCAAGGCTGTGACGAAAGAGGATGTTCTTCCGCAGCTGGCGGGTCTTGAGTGAGTGGTGAAAGTAGTTCCGATTCGCGATCGTGGCGGAACTCCCGCGAACGAAGAAGTCGCCAACTAGAGTACGTAAAAAAAAAAAAAAAAAAAAAAAAAAAACGCTTTCCACGATTAGCGTGTCATCCTTGCGCAGGGGCCATGCTAATCTCCTCTGTATCGTTCAATTTTAGTATATGTACTGCTGAAGCAAGTACTGGCTAAATTAAGAAGGACATCAGATGTTGAAGCAGGTAGTAGTGCGACATGATGAACAACTGGAGCGGTGTCAACACAAGACTTGAAGCTATACGGCGGCGAAGCGCGAGCGTCATGGCGTGACGCGCGAGAGGCTCCGTGGCAAGTACTAGAAGAGAGTCACAGCAGTGGCGGCGCGCGCGTCGTCATGGCTAGCGCCGCGAAAGCGTCAAGGTGAGGCGCGTGAAGCGTGAGAAGCGCACAAAGAGCAAGACGCGCTCCTGGCGCGAGACAAGAGAAAAGTCCAACACCTCAAATCGGGAAGACGAATAGGAAGCCACTAAACACTCTCTCTAGACGACAGACGAAAGCCCCAAAACACGAAGCAGAGACGAAGGTGAAAGTCTGTACCTCTTAACAGGCAGATTCGAATCTTGAAAGGTTCATGAGAGCATCCAGCTGTTGTTGCAAAGTCAACAAAATCTTACGCGTTGGAGAAGCAACTCTCTTGGGAGAAGGGCTGAACCTGAGAGAAGGAAAGGGGCGAGAGACGATACTTCCTTCCACAGGGAAGAAGCTCTAGCCCTTGCCTTAGCGCGACAGGGGGTCGAGTAGAGTCATCATTCGAAAAACACTTTATTCTCTTCTGCAGAGGAAAATCCATGCAACTTTCGGGAAGAGTACAAACGTCTAGAGGAAGAGGACGTGGAAGCGCTCCTCTTCTCGCTTCTCTTAAGAGGGCGAGAGTCCAACCGAGAGCTCCAACCCCGAGGCGGGGAGGACGTGTCGGAGGACGAGAAGCAATCCTTCAGGATGCGTGCCTGAGCACGATCCCTGGCAGCCTGGGTAGCGTCATCAGGATCTGCCGAAGGACGCCAGATCGGTGGGAAGCCCCGTAACCCTCATGCGGCTTTCGACATGGCCCCTCCCTGGTCCTGGGAGTTCGACAGAGGTCCAAGCCTAGAGGCATTATAGGGCCGATCTGACGCCCCCTCCACAACACTAGGGCACTAGCACTAACACTATGCGCTTGAATTGCATTCACTTTAGTTTCAGAGCACGCATTGACTCCACACGAGCCAGGGAATTACCTTCTGCAGCAACAAACTACAGGGTTAGTACTAAAATTTACTACAGGGTTACTAGTAGGAGAAAACCCTGACTGTCCATCTAAGGATGCACTCTAGGAGGAAGATTTCCTCAGCCTATCACGCTCCAATTTAAGCATATAGGCTTCATATTTCTTCCACTCACCCTCAGACAATCCCACACATTCATTACCGATTATCATAGAGCATTGAACACCCTTTACATATCATACATAAAGTGTGAGGAACTATCAAAGTCTTCGATAGCCTCACCTTACATTCACCCAAGCTACATACTCAATAGCTAGAGGTAAGACATCTTAATTATAAGAAAAGTCAAAAGCAAAATAAAAACGGTCCACAAAGAGCGTATGCCAAGTCACAGATCCAGTCGAATACCAAAAACAACCAAAATACTTAAGTGACAACAAATTTCGAAATCCAAATGGCGGAGGAACTGACAACAGGTGTTGACAGTCCGGCGACAGAGAAAATCTGAATAGAAAATGGGAATGGTTCCTGATACCCGCCTCCCAGCGGCGGGAATGGGTACTAACCACCTGCCCGGCCACTGCGTGCCGCGAATTTTGAAATTCTGTCGGACTTTCGGAGAATACAGCTACAGTATATATATATCTGGCAGGTAAGTCTCATGAACAAACCAAGTATTGTTACATAACCAGAATAGCAGCACTGATCCAAAGAAAATGTGATCAGTTGCCAACTGATGAGTTATGTGATATGTTACCATTCATCCAACTGCCACCATTAGCAAAGCAGCAGCAGCAGAGATGTCTGGACTCCAGGGCAGCTGAAGGAAAAGTGACAAGTTACTGACTGTAAGTGCAAAAACCTCTGCCATTCACCTTATCGACCACCATTACCAGGACAGAAGATATGTAAAACAGAAAAAAAAATTGTGCCAGGTAGCAGTGAAGACCTATAGACTGAACAGTGGCCAAGAGCAGTAACTGGGTTACTGACTGATGAGTGGGAAGCACTCTGACACTTGCCTACCTTCCAAAACTCTATATTTCACAACATACTGGAAGCATCAATTTTCACTTTGAAACCTACTTAACTGATATATAATCTCAAGTTAAGGTACGGCTTAATGACCTGAGGCTTGATTTGATGTTCCCAAAAATAAACCAAACATTTGTAAACATGAAACCATTACTCTCAACATATCAAGGTCAGAGGATGCTATGCAGAGGTAAAGAAATAATTAAATTATCTAGTATAAAACTAAGGTAGCTTCAACATGTGTACATGCCAATTCATACCTTTGAAGTTGCCAATGAATGTCCTGCTGTCTTGCATGGTGACTTTCATTCTATACCCAATATGATTGAGCATTTTGTTATTCTTGGAGAACGTCTGAAAAAGGAAAATTATAATGTAAAAAATAAAATGCCAAAACTCAACATACTTTTTACATTATGCTTCTGCCTACAAAACTACAGGTTAAATCAACCATACAACACAAACTAACTCTCTAATACAAAAATGAAGTATAAAGTACAACTCACTGCAAGCTTTGTCATAAACTTACAATCACTGTTAATTCATACTTTATTTCATCAGCTTTGTTCTAATATGCATCACTGTTCAAGTATACGATTATCTACTAATTAATGTATATCATTATTTTTCTAAGTTTTCACTGTTAAATATATATATGTCAAAACAAGCAGCTGAAACCTAAGTTTACATAAAACCTGTAGAAAATCTTACATGTTAACATAATGGCTTCCAATCCAATGTAACAGCTTTCTTACTCTCATACAGCAGTCATACTACATGCTTTAAGACATTATGAATGAACCTTTTCTAAAGAGAACATATCTCTAAATTGCTTTCAGTGACTACTTTGGCACTCTATTTTTAAAATACTGGTTACATTTATCTTAATTTGGGTTCCTTCACAACGACAATGACTGACAGGACCGTAGTTAAAATCTAAAAAACTAAATTTGGAATGTATGGTTGAACTTACAACACGAATTCAAACACAATCATAAGGTTTGATGCAAACACTCGTCTTGGACTCTGATAATGTGGTCTTGTGATCTTGGAATGAGCCTTGGAAGATATGGACTCAACAAAAACAATGCACTGGCAATCTCCATTCACACAAATTTATGCAATACTTGTTATCCTTGGCACAAAAATCAACTGTAACCCCCTTGAACAATGTACGCTGGTTGGTAATCAATGGCCATCGACTCACAGACTGCTAATTTTACCATAGAGAAAAAGTCCAAAGTTACTGCACGTAATTCCTAAGATGAACACATTGTGGTGGCCCCAACAGTAACTACCCGGTGGCAGTTATTTTAAATTCAGCCGACTGTATGCCTAGTTGACCTTAGTCATGTACTAGGCCTATTGTTTCTTAAATTTCAACAATCACAACAAACGTCCTCTCATAAACCAGCACTCTGGTCCAAAGTTACCTATTCCAGCCTACAAAATGGAAGCACTTAATGAAACTGTCTCTTCTTCGATGTATTTTATTCAACATTTTTTTTTTTTTTTTACCAAATGAAACTGTCTTTCCTTCGAGTGTCTTTTTTTTTTTTTCATGTCACAACATATGATGAAACCAATGATAGTGTCTCCATTGTACCTTCATTTGATTAAACTTTTACCAATTAGAAACAGTACATAAAAGACTATAACCTCAACAATTCTGAAAGACAGGAAGTTAATTCTTTTACTATTAAGTTACTCTGATGAAAAATGAGGATTAGGCTATCACCTACTACCATTAATTTGGGGGTCATAAGGGGGATTTGCTAGGCTCCCACTTAGGTCAAGGCACAGCACCCTGGGTATAAGTTGGGGTTATGGGTAAATGTGATAAAGGATGCATTAAATGTAAACTTCCACACAATATTACACTTCATTTATATTATTCCAGGTAGCTTGGGTTTCTGGAATTAACTTAGATAAGGCTTGATTGGGTCATATTCCTGGTAACATGAATTTGGGTGTATCTAACACAAAGCCATGTGTATGAAAAATAACGGATCAATCAAGTTATAAACACATGCTATCGTTATGTAGAACAATAGGCCGTGGTCCCTGAAACTGCTTTGCCTCACCTTAGTGGACCTTACAAACCAATATCATGCACAGCAGAATATGTGAGGAACTATTTTGCATTATCACTAAAAGATCGTCTTACATACAAGGAAGACCAAATACTTATTTTTCCGGACTCTTGAGGCCTAATAAACATTTCTGTGGGAATATGACCTGACAAAACTTACCTTAACCTAACCTTACCTGGGATGCTGTGACCCGACCTGTCTGGGGGGTAAGGGACTTTGCCCCCATGAATCCCTCTTACTCAGCATCCTAACTTAAATCAGTGTATGTGTATATTATACTTGCTTTGTTAGCTTGAAAGTGGGATAAGCCTAGTTTAAATTCTAAGGCAGGCCACATGTTCACTTGGTGGGCGTTTGGGTTATTTCAGCCGTATGCACATTTACGTGCAAATTGGGTGCCGTGTTTAGTACCAGCTCCTTGGGGATGTATGTAAAACATAAAATAATGACAGTAAACACCATAAACATAAACACTTTAAACAAAGTCTTATGTTGTTTTGGATGTTACAGAATAAATGACTTTAGGCAAAATGACCAGGACCACTTGGTGGTAGCCTAGGCCTATGTGCCATTTTAAATGTACAGTACTTGGTACATCAGAGATGTGGCAATACTCCTATTTCTGTCGTACCCTGACCTAACCTATATCTAAAGAATCCTTTTGGAAAATGGGTTCAACGTGCCTTTGGTGACTAAACTAATCACTATCAACCCTTCTGTGGAGTCAGATTCACTGGTTGAATCTTGATGTTCTCTTTCAAATTCTGATGTCAAAACTCCTAAATTAAGCTATATGCTAAATATCCACATCAGTGGTTTGCAGAATAACGGGACCAGGCTCTAGTCCATTGTTTTTGATGTTTTGTGGGTAAAATTCAACTTTAGTTGCGCAGCCTGATCCCCGCCAGTTGTCGACCTTGACAGGTTCCTCATATATAAATAGACACAACCTTTCCTAAAATGCTACGTCCTGACTTAACCAATCTTACCTACCTAAACTAACTTAGGGCGCCATGCCCTGACCTGGCCAGGAGGGCTTTGCCTGCCCTGGACCCTCCAAAAAGACCGTAACCTGTCCGGGTCGGCAATTGGCGGGAATCAGGCCATGCAACTAAAATAATTTTACTGTTTTGTTTTAGGCTAGGCTACTTGGGGGGTCCAGGACAAGTGAAGCCCCCCCCCCTTGGCAGATCTGGGCACAAACAGTTTAGTTTGTGTCTTCAATACCCTAAGGTCTAGCCTATTTCAGTGTTAGCCTAGGATACTGGTAGCGTGGGCTAACAGATACAGGACGCAGCATGTTCAAACAATGTGAGGCTCGGCTAACCTGACCTGGGATAATTTGGGACGCGTTTCATTTATAACTTTACTTTTGTATCTAAAAATCTTTGGAGTCTTAATCCTGGACGACTGGATGTAAAATTATTTGCTTGATGCATAAATGAGTTACATGGCATTCATCAATTTGAATCGACAGCCTGACTGCGGCTTAGACCTATGCTATAATACGCTAAACTACTATAAAAAAAAAAGCCCAACACCCTAACTTATATAATTAACTTCAATCCGTACACGAAGGCGTAAATTTTACAGCAATATGCTAATCCGGAGGAGAAAATAACTAACAGAAAAGGAAGGAGAGGATTTTCTTTCTATCTTTCTACATTCCCAACAGTACGTTACGTATAGCCTAATAAGTGGAAGAAAAAAAGAAAAGTACGATATTTGATAATAATTACAAAAAAATCTTCTCAAGTTCTAGTTATGTACAAAACATGTTAAATAAAATAAAACAAAATTGGTGAAATTTGAAACAAAATTAACTTCTACACCTAGGCTTCCGTTTCATGGCACATCATACTACGCTTATCGTACAGCCAGGGGATGAAAGTCTATCCTAATATAACACACATCATCTTAACTAAATAACGCATCCCGCTGTCCTATTACTTACCATTTTGATGACAAGATGTGGCTGGATTACCACGATATAAAATATCAGATGCCGGGTACCGAAGTCCGGTAAACAGAGTAAACGTTTGTACACAGACGCTTCTCTTCTTTTGAGTTTGATGGCGCACCCAGCTCCACCGAATGGCGCCACTTCCAAAATGTCTCTATTTGCTTACAACCACTAAACCGCCAATTCGATTTTCCATCTTCATTTTTGACAAGCTTTATGATAATACTGTAATCTCAGTTCAGGTGTGGAATTAAATCTTTATATTTTGTAAATAAAAGTAATGAAGAGAATGAGTGAAAAAAAACATTTGACTGTCGATGTTAAAACCTACAGAAAGATGAAGATAAGCCTTGTGTAGGGTTGTAGATCAACGTATATACAGTTACAGCACAAGGCTGACTTACTCTAAAACTACAGTAAATTTTGTTATTAAATAACAAGAAAACAGACGAGTCAAAACTTTATTAGTATTTGAAAGACTCACATTACTTCAACACAACTGGTAAACAAATCAACGTCGATCTGATCACATAGGACAACTTAAACTTAAAACAAATAGGCTTAATAAAATAATCTATGTAAAACTCATTGTTAAGCAAAACCTAACAAAAACGAATATGCAGAACTAAAAGTACACATGGCGCAAGCAGACATCAAATCCTTACTATCACAAAGATAAAAAATGTATTTCATGGACGACATGATCCTAAGTCCTCCTCAGGGTAAGTAGGAGCTTATTGGACAATCTCTTGATATATATTTGAAGGCTCAGAAACCAACATTCAACAAGACTGTTTAAATTAATAACATAAATTTGTCAGGTACTAGTTAAGGATGTAAAAAAAAAAAAAAACAAAGAGTAAAACAAAAATACTAACTGAAATATGCGAGACAAATGAAAAGCAAACAAATAAGGACAAAAGCAGTGTTAATATGCAATGCCTGGCACAAACTGGAAAAATATGAGGTATATGAATAGCAGAACATCAAATATACTGGAATAACTAAATATAACAGAAGAGAGTTATTCATGGGTAAAAGATGAAGCAGATAAAACAGCAGGTATGGCATACTCAATCACATTATTAATGCGAAGAAAACCTACTGGAAGGGAATAACAGTACACCATTAATATCAGACAGTAGGTTAATACTTGATATACGTTAAACAGAAAAAATACAAAAAAAAACTGAATATGGGGAAAGTAGAAGGGTTTTAGGAAAATAGAAAAAGATGCAACTCAATATACATTAACAGGAAAAATGGGAACGCAGTACATTTGCACGAAAATAAGCTTTGGGAGACTAAAGTAGGCCTTCTTGAAAAGGATAGAGGAAAGAAATACTGGACCATTGAAAACTGGTATTGGAAAGAGTGAGAAGTAACAGGAATACTAAATGGATGAAACTGACTTAATTATTTAAGGAAAAAGATGCAAAGAAAGATCTTTATAATGGGCAGGATAAATAAAGACAAATAATATGGAAATGGGTTGGAACAGATTGAAGAAAGAAGATGAAAATACCTAGACAATGGAAAAAGATAAAATAGAAGTGGATGTATGCCAACAGGCCAGAATCGATTTTTCCGTATAAGGATCAGACTAGATGAAGCATCCATTACGTATCTTAGGTTAATGGAACGAAGACAGTGAGCATATTTCAGAAGCCTTACAGATACGACGAACGAGAAACAGTCAGAAATTACTTGTTTATCGAATAAAGGATCTAGAGGGGAAAAAATCTTGAATTATTTCTGTAAAAAGTGAATAGAACATGAAAGACAAGAATGGTGAAAAGGTGAAGAAACTCGATGTTTAAATGCAGAGAAGTGAATAAAAATTTAGAGCAAGTTTTACTTCATTGCCCAATACACAATAAGATTAGGTGCAAATTTAGTTTCGTGTAATAACCATACCAAGAAGACAAAGACGAATTAATAGCTAGAATTTCTCTTTTCATATATACGTCTACAAAGGAAATCGAAAACAGGAAAGATTTTTCGAAAGCAAAGTGTGGCGATCACCGAATTTCGAGAAATACTGGAAAATTAGCTATTAGTAGTTTTGGACGATTTAATCTCAAATACACATATCCTAATGCATCAGTTTGTAGTGTAACTATTGATGTTAAAGTTAGCATTAGAAAAATAATTTTGTGCAGCAGCATTTTTCTATATGAATCAGTTATGAAAAATAGTATCAGTATTTTATATAAATTTTGAATTTGTTAAAATTTTCTAACGAAGAATTTCAGATATTATTTGAATAATGACAAGTAGAAATTTAAAGCAAAGTGCTTTGACTGTAAGGTCAGAATAGCCGCGTGTCAGCGGGATCACAGCACAAACACTGGGAAGTTGAAGCAAGCGAAGGAGCCGTTTCAAAGCTAAATTTCTCCTATTTCTGCTACTACGACTACTACTACTACACCAACACACACAGTCCGTGCCAGCGGGATCACAACCCAAACACTGGCAAGCCTAAGCAAACGAAGGAGCCGTTTCAACGGTAAACTTCTCCTATTACTACTACTACTACTACACCAACAAAGAGGGAGAGAGAGACGGTGTGTGTATGTGTGCGCTCGCCCGTGATGTATCGGTAATATAGACTGCTAAAAATCTAGTAACTGCGACTTTGTTACCTTAAAGCTGTCACATTTAACTTAAACAGGAAAATTTTCATTTTCATGCTAGCACCACTCGCATGCAGCCGTGTTTAGCACCAGCCCTATGGGCATGAAATTCGATACATAAACAGGCTTCGAGATCTCGGTGACGGTAAATTTGCGATACATATTAGAATGTTTTTCGTACTATGCATATCCAGGAGACCTGCGACAAAAAAAAAAAACTGCAATAATTAGGTGGTATGGAAGGAAAAAAAAACACATAAATAAAAGCGAGCAGAAGGAGGTATTTGGGACACGGTTTCATACTGTAGTAGTGTAGATAGTACAAGATTATTAGTGTAAGCGAATACGGTAATTTTTTTCTTAGTTTTATGTGAGAGTTTTGCTGAAAGTAAAATAAATATTGTTCGGTCTTTTTGAGAGAAGAATTGAAAGAAATCCCACCATGTTTTGACAATGAAATAAGAGAATTTAGAAGAAAAAACTCCATGCTGAAAATAACAGGAGAAAAAAAGAAAATCAGGAATTTGTAGCAGTACCTGTTTAGACTGAGCAATGAAGAAGAGTTGAAGACTGAGAAATGAAGAAGAGTTGAAAAAATTAAACAAGACTGTGCTATATCAGAGAGCTAAAGGAAACAGGCAACTCCAATCAGAAGCTCTTTCTATTTATCAATGATTTATCAGGAAAAGACTGACAGTGCCCCCTCTGAAAACTGGAAACAAAGAAGACCTTGCAAAACTTTCTTCCTCGATAAGAAAGAAGAAAAATTTATCTTAACTTTAAAACAGGTTAGATTAAAATAGCATTTCTCACAGAAGTCCTTACTAAAAGAATAAGATATGAAATGATTTAACGCGAGGGAACTTGTAACCTAACGGACAACAATTTGATACTGCATCTATTTCCAATGGCAGGCAGTGAAACAACAGAAATTTTTCATGAGCAATTTGCGCTGTGTCAGAAGATTAACTAGAAGACCCTTTGTATAAGCTCTGATAGGAAGAGACAGCCGCTCGTAAGAGTAACTTTCAAGAACAGAGAATGAAAACATTCTTTAGAATCGTATAGGCGAATATCGAACTTGCTGTTGTGAGATTCAAGACGACAGGTCTGGGCATGACTGATTTATTTTTTCAGAAGCAGGTACACATCGAGGAATGCGGACGGAAAGGTGGTCACCGACCTGCGGATCCCACGTCACGCATTTGGGCAAGAATTTATGTTTGTTAGATGGCATATAAATGAGAATAATTCGTGTTACAATAAACGTACAAAGGTGGTTACATACATCGGCGGAAGGGCCAGACAATAATACGTATGGAATATATATAAAAATATGAAATAATAACAGCTAATATACATGACGTGATTAATGCAGAAATGAAGAGGCGCTTGACGCCTTTACACCGTTTCTGTTGATAATTACTGAAACAGCATTGCACAGCAGCCCTTTGAGCATCTTGATCCCTGAACGGAGTTATTCTTGTCCTATAATTAATCAGCCCTCAGCATCAGATGCTACACTTAGGTTCAACAGTATTAATAGTACACGTGTAGCCTTTTCATTCTTCTTCGTTTAACGTCGTTTTCCATTTTTTATATGGGGTGCCTAACGATGCCTGTGCTTTGAAGGACTTTGATTTGGCGTTGGAAAGACCGAAATCGGCTGCCCTGCCTGACATTGCTGAGACCCCGGTAAACCTGAGTGTGCATGCATCTGATGCAAAGTCCCCAGCCCCGATCAATCCCAGCAGCGAGGGAGTTGAGCGGATTCAATAAAACAGTTAACATGTAAGGTGTCTGTTATGTTTTACAATGGAAGATGTTGGAGTGATTTTGTTTGTGTGTGTATTTTCAGACCAACACCCATTTGCTTATACATTGCAAACTATCATGAGACAAAGCAAATAAACTCGATGACTAGCGGTTCTAACTGGTTGTAAACATTACGGAATGTATCATGCCTAAAATTAAAAAAATACGAAAGACGACGGCGTCGGATGGATAGAAATGAAATCAACTTGAAAACACCACAGACCTAGTAAGAAGTCCGAAACCTGAGAAATGATATACAAGAATAATTTAGAGAAAATAAGATTATCACAACGTGAAAATACTTGTATAACTTCGTAGTTATAAGAGTAGACTTCGTGCCTTTGTCAAGTAAATTAAATGACTTAGAAAAGAAGTTAAAAGCTTTAATAAATACGGCAGCCATATCAATAATTGATAAATTCCCAAGGGTTAGGGCCACACCCCTCGTAAGTGAACATCGTTGGATATCTGTTACCCAATATATTCTTGAGTATAAAAAAATAAAAAAGGAAATATGATATTTAACAGAGACTCTAGGACACTGCACCACTCTTCAAACTACACGTCAGAGAATTGCTGGATATAGATTACTGAATTCAAGACAGAACAACGATATTGGAAATTATTAGAACAATAAAACAGTTAACATCTATAAATCTTCCAAAGAACAAAAAAGAAGAGAAAACTTTGAGAAAAAAAAAAGTTTCTCGAGAACGTTGTAAACAAAGGAATACAGAGTAAGTCTTAGGTGAATACGAAGAAATTGTCAAAGACTTATTGCAACAAAACCTTGAAAAAAAAATGGTGAGAATATTAGGAGGAAGAATAGGAGGAACTACATTGCTTGAAGCTATCATTTAGAAGAGAAGGTAAAACAAAGAAAAAAGGAAAAATAACTTTGTTTGCTTTTAATGACTAGGGGTTATAAAGCACAAAGAGAAGAAATAATGAATTACAAAATCAGGAAGTGAAAACATAACTATAAGGTTAATTAAGACAATTGGGTTTGATTTGGAGATAAGAAGACCATGTAAAATGAAAATAAATGGTAAAATGGGCTAGGACACTTAAAGGACACGGATTGAAATACGAAATCAAATTCAGTATGGGGTTACTTAGTCAACAAGAAGTGTTTGTGGATTAACGAAGGTAGGAAGAAAGACGAAAACAGAGTTCTTCACATATCCCAAACTAGGGCATTTTAATGAGTTTCTCTTTTTTTTTTTTTTTCTAAAATGGAGGCTTATTCCTTTAGAACTTACATTCGGATTTGGGAGGGTATTTTTCCTTTAGAATCAGCCACCACAAGGACACGTTTGTTGTTCCTTTTGGAGACCTCTTTTTATTAGACTAAATCAAACTTCTTTTGCCTTTCAAAATAAGAAAAGATACCCATATATATATTTAATATATATATATAGCCATATATATATATATATGATAAATTCCCATGGGTTATATATATATATATGCTGTGGGGGACACTCGTAAGTGAACATCGTTGGATATATATATATATATATAATATATATATTGAGTATAAAAAATTGAATAAATATATATATATATATTATACATATAGATATATATATATATACTTTCTTCTTTTTCTTTTAACGTCAGAGAATTCCCATTTTTGTATATAGATTACTGCCTTCTTTGAAGGACTTTAACGATATTGGCTTTGGGGACCTGTTAGAACGGCTGCCCTGCCTGACATCGACTTAACCCCGGTAAATGTTTCAAAGAATCAAAAAGAAGAGAACGCCCTTTCTTCCCAGAGAAAAAAAAATTGCGCAGGTATGGCGAGAGTTCGAGACAAGATGGTTTTAGAATGTTGAGTGGCTTTGTTTTAGTGTGTATTTTGTCTGTAAGATCCATTTGCTTTTTAAAGACCTATCCGTTGATTACAAATAATCCCGGGATGTCTAAAAGCAAAGTGTCTGTGAGAATATTAGGAGTTTGAACCAGAGACCTCTCTAACCGAAATGCTGCTGTAAGGAACTGAGCCATCGATTTATAAGAAAATATATATAACAATAGAAGAAAAGAAAAATATATATAATATATATATATATATATATGCTTTTAAATGCTGTATATATAATATATATATATATATATATAATATATAATATAATATATATAATTTTCACGATATCAAAAGCATTTGGTTTTTCTCATAACAACAACAGTATATGCTTTTGTATCCCCTTCTATCTTGCTCTAGTTAATTATGAAGAGGGACAACTGATAAATATGATAATATAAATAAATACCCTTTCATCTTTAAAATTACAACAGAAGATAAACAACCACTATAACTTGCAAAATGGAAAAGCAAACTGCAAACTAGCATAATGAAAATACAAACAATACAAGTCGAAATTAAAAATAAAACGAAAGCTTAAAGGGAGAAAATCAAGTGAACTGCAAAAGCTTTGGGTTAATCAAGCATTGAGTTCTGTCTTATTGTTACGTAAATGTTTAGGAAGAAGACAAACGCTGAACAACCGGTTTCCAAAAGGGGAGCAGCGACTGGATCATTACTCGACGCAAAATGATTTTGTAAAATGCAGCAATATTTGAATGTCATAAATGTTACTGTTACTCAGTGTCTCATTCACGAAGGTTCCTTTAGAATCAACACTCAACTATGGTTCTTCGTTGGTGGGGTTCCTTGTTGTTGACTGTTGTATTCCCAGACTCTGTTATGCCAGGAAGCCTGCACCGCGCAAAATAAGGACACCACGCTTACTGGATCTGACCATAACTGTGTGGTAGTGTGGATGTTGTGTTGTTGTCTAAGGGCTGCCAAGTTAGGGCAATCTACTAAGAGATGTAATTGTGTATACTAACACAGACACACACACTGTTTGGGTGTTGTCTATGCGGTGTTTGTAGGTGTTTAGTGATTGGTGATGACCACAGCGAAGTCGAGTCAGGTGTACTCTCTCCAATCTTGAGAGCTGTGTTTCTGTATGCTTATGTTGGGTGGGGAGGTGCCGATATTTTGTTGTTGGGAAGGTTATTAAGTGCTTGTCTGGTGAGGTGATATGGATGTGCTTTTTGTTTTGTGTGATGTTTGTGGGTGGTGGTATAGAATTCAAGATATTTGTATAGTGTCTGTGTGGTGTATCCCCTTTTGCCTGTGTGTTGGAGGGTGGTCGTTAATTAATGCATGGGCTGTTTGTGTTGTTTATGACTGATGCCAAGAATTGTGTGCCTCTCATGTTTAAAATTGCCTGAAGATGAAACAATCTTGGTTTCGGCTTGCAAAATGTTCTATTGGTGTGGATTGTGTACTGCCAAGGATGATTCTAAGAGCTGTGTTTTGTAATTAAAAATAAAACGTTTAGTTGTGTGTTGGAAAATCAGGGTGCCAGGCTGGGCTGGCGTACGCTTTGGAGCGGATGTATTGTTTGTATACTGTGATGAGTTTTCTTTTGTTGTCCAAATGTTGTGCCTGTTAGTGATCTTAATTTAGTCTAGGTCTGCATTTCTTGACCGATGTTACTGACATGTGGAGCAAATGACATTGAAGTGTTGTACTGACGCAAAATTTTTGTTTCATTTTGTGGAATTGCAGCAATATTTGAATTGTCTGTAAATGTTCTTTGTTGTGACTAGTGAGTAGTGTATTAACGAAGGTTCCTCGGCTCTGGGCCAACAGCAACTATGGTTCTTCGTTGAGGGAGGGTGGGTAGAGCTCTTCCGGCTAGCACGCTGTTGGCCCAGCGTTCGACTCTCCGACCGGCCAATGAAGAATTAGAGGAATTTATTTCTGGTGATAGAAATTCATTTCCCGTCATAATGTGGTTCGGATTCCACAATAAGCTGTAGGTCCCGTTGCTAGGTAACCAGTTGGTTCTTAGCCGCGTAAAATAAATCTAATCCTTCGGGCCAGCCCTAGGAGAGCTGTTAATCAGCTCAGTGGTCTGGTTAAACTAAGATATACTTAACTTTTTTCAACGCTCAACTAGATCGCTTAATTTTTCTATTGTATTTTTTCTGGGCCATAATATTTATGTGCTCAGTATAGCTATTATTTTTGATGTAATAATTTGTTCTGTCGGTCATCCCCTATGACCGTACCTAGTTGTAATATTCAGTGCCTGTCTTTTTTTTATTTTGCGCATTATTTCACTTTGCATTCTCTTCCATAATTCTCCACGGTCTGTAACATTCCTGTAAACCACTCGCAAAAGCACTGTTTCAGGTGATCTGCAGCTTTATAAGAAAAATGATCTCATCAGTATTCATTAATGAAATTAACATTGTCCCTGAATTTGCACCCAGAACACAATGTCTGCTGAATAATATTATGACAACTGATAGTCGCCCACTGAGGGTGTGAATGGCAATTTCAAGTATTTATGATTGCTTTGAAAGATGTTACTGCTCCCCTCTGAATTTACGTAAATTACACATTTAAATATCTTTTATGCACCAGGCATTTTTTTTATGCAGTTTGCGTCTGAATAGCTTATTAAAAAGAGAGAGAGAGAGAAAAAATTGTAGCTCTTCCTTGGGCGAGTCGGTAGAGTTGTGGCCTTGCACTCGTTAGGCCCGAGTTCGCCTCTCCGGCCCGGCTAGTGAAGAGTTAGAGGAATTTATTTCTGGTGATAGAAATTCATTTCTCGCTATAATGTGGTTCGGATTCCACAATAAGCTGTAGGTCCCGTTGCTAAGTAACCAAGTGGTTCTTAGCCACGTTAAATAAGTCTAATCCTTCGGGCCAGCCCTTGGAGAACTGTTAATCAGCTCAGTGGTCTGGTAAAACTAAGGTATACTTTTTTTATAAAAAAATTGTAAATTTCGCGATATGAATGGAACAGTCGAAAATGCAACAGTTCATGACCACATCATGACTATGGAGGGATCTCTAGAGGTAAATTGACATTGTAGAGATGCCAGCTAATTGAAGTAATTTTACGACTAACTCTATCCAATTTAGTCTGTTACTAAACACAAGTTTCCTTGCACCCAGATCAAATAACGATCCATTTATCTGCCGTCTGATTTCAGTGGACAGTTACCAGGAGGTCTTCTGATGGGCTGCGAGTCAACCTTCGTCTGTGTGGTGGGTTTCAATGGGCATCTATTCATACAATCGTAGGGAGCATGGCTCCCAACAGGACCGCGGAACAGCAGTCATCTGGTCAGTAAAGAATAAGCGATTAGCTACTTCAAGACAGAGCACAGATAATACTTCAAACATCTCGGCACGACATCAAAAGGGTGGCAGAACTTCTCTCTTCCTTTAAGGACAGAGAATTGTGAGAGTTAGGGGGATGTGTGGATGAGTATAGGAGTTAGATAAATGTGTTAGGAATCACCTCAGAAATATAGAAATCCCAGGTGAATGGCGTGACCAGTAAGGACTTAATTTCAAAGGGAAATTGTATATAATGGTTGAGTGGTTGTGTACAGTACCTTCTGCTGTCTTGCGGGCCTGACTTTCGCTGGGGCTCAGTGTCTGCTGACTTATGGATGAATAACGTTAATCATATTTGAAATAAAGTTGGAATGGGCTGAAAAAAAGAATGAATATGATACAAAAGTATAATTTGAGGCAACGTAAAGCAAGTTTGAATATTGCCTATGTTGCACAGACGTGCAATATAGGCAAAAAGTTTGAAGGGAATGCTGGTACTGAATTTATGGTTTTGCGTAATGGTTCCACGAGGTTGAGAGAGATGCATTGTTAATTTAAGTATTAAAGAACATTATAAATCATAGTGTAGACCCTCAGGATTTAAAATTGAGTGATTCTGCACTGAAATATGTCAGGCACGGACAGACCAGAAATATGAGTAACGCCTGCTTTGTAATAAAGCTGTAAATTACCCTTTGATGGGTAATTTTGCGGAAAAGTGATAGAGCAGAGAAAGAAAAGTCGATACAGAAGACAATGGAAGAGAAATTTTTTAATTAAGATTATCCATTAGCAAATTCTGTGGTGTAACTCATGTAACTTATGGCCACTTAAAAGAAATCAATCTACAGTAATCAACGCCCGTCACTAAAGTGGTGTGAAAGTGCTCTCAGACTTGGTTTGCTTTTATGATAAATGAATAGCATTCTCGACCAACAGGGGAGAGAGGAGACAGGGGCTGCATCAGTCACAGTCGATAGCTGGCAATTCTCACGCACACACACACACACACACGTACACACTCACACAAATACAAGTTAAAGACACAGAAATATAAAACGAAATGATTGTCGGTTGTGAGTCTGTTCACACGATAACCTCTCGAAGGAATGTAACTGGTTACTGGACATCAGTTCAGCTGAAGGAAAGCGAATCTCATGCATTAATTTTCTGTATTCCGGCCACCCCAGAACTGCCCGATACAAGAGAGCCATTCAGACAGAAAATTTGGTAAGTAGCCTACATGCTATATATGATTGAAAGTATGAAAACTGATTTAGCTCAATTATCTTTCTGTCAATACACAGGGAATCAGTATGGCAATTCAAGGGCAAATAGGGAAGAAATTCTGAATAGTTAAATAAGGCCTCAAGCCTAGCAATAGTTGCATATATATCATAAAGTTGACAGGTAAAGATTTTTCTAAACGTATTAAAAAAAATTCAGAAAGAAATGGTCAAGGAGAGAGGCTGCTAGGTGAGGTAAAGTTTCGAGTGATTTTCGAGGAACAGGAGGTTCCAGTCCGTGAGAAAATCATATCCTGAGAGTTGAAAGTTGCACTAATTCAAAACAGAAAAGCAGAGAATTCAATAGAAAGTCTACATTTTTATGCCCTGAAAATATACAAACGCTTTTGAAGAGAAGATCCTGTTCCTTTTACAGGTTATGTGATCTCATTTTTAAATGAACTTTTTCACAGCTTTTCGCAATACGATACAATGCCTAATTACTAAGAGGTCAAGTCGTACTTTTAAATCAAGAAGTCTTTTCTGTCTATTAAATCTTTGTATTAGTGTCGGGATTCGCATGATCGGAAAAGACAGAACTATTTAGACACGTACCATTAACGTCCGCTCTACGTCTTTTGACCTTGACTTTAGCAGTGAATATTGTACCAGGTAGTTAGGTGAATGCAGTAGGTCGCTGCAAAGGTATAGAAGAGCAAAAGCCTAATGACGACCTCACCACTTTAGTACTAAAAGCTAAGAGCTGAGAGGTTGACATCTGGGGAAGTGACTTAATGTTCATGAATACTATATATATATATATATATATATATATATATATATATATATATATATATATATATATATATATATATATATATACATATATATATGTATGCGTGTACGCGTGTGTGCGTAAATGTGTGTGTGTACTGATACAGCCGTACAAAATCAGATAACTCGTACTTAACTGCAGCAGCACCCTGAGAAGACCAACAAAGTTCTTAAAGGCTGATAATATTCAAGCGACTCTGTGGCTGAAAAGTGGCGAAAGTAAAATATAGAGATCGAGAGAGAGACCAAATGCCTTCATTAAGAACAATTACGCTTAAGTTCATAGTATGACCTATCTACTTTGCTGAATAATATTTCTTCTGCGGACACTATATAGTGAACTAGTATACTGTAACGTCTGAGTTGTCCAGTATCTACCGAATCTAGGACTTTTATTTGCTATCGTTAAACAATTTGATAATGACGTTTTAGGTAATATGGCCGTATATTTCTTTATTCGAAATATAGATTCACATCTGACGACTGGTTATTTTGGTCTTTATAATCAGAAGCTATGTTAGATCGAAACCCAGTGCAGTCAGAAGAGCGACAGACTATTATATGATACTGGTAAAACTTTAACTGGTTAACCTGTCGCTAAGTTGTAACTTTTTTCGGGAGGGAACCCACAGACTCTAGAGTTTCTCGGCTTTTCAATAAACAAAACCGATATTTTCCGGTGCCATAAACAGTTTGTCGCTTTCTTTTTGCCCCGGATCTCTCTCTATACAGCTTAAAACTGCCTTAAAAGACTGCATACGATATTCAAGGTTCAATTTCTAAATATGTAATGTACAGGATAAATATGCTGACAATGCTGCTATGTTACATTCCCTCTCATCATCGAGTTTATAGCATAAAATCTTTCCACTTATCTTTAATCATCGAGTTTATAGCATAAAATCTTTCCATTTATCTTCAAATACTACAACGAACGGCAATACATTCGAGTCGTTACTTTAAATCCATACACACATAATACAACGGAAAGGGAATAAAACATAAGGCGGCAAAAGTTTCCCAAAGTGGACGTCAGCACTTTTCAGACTCAAACATCCATTCAAGTACATACTGTATATAACATTAAATAGGGAACACATTACCAAAGGCTAATCCAGAGTGAGGAAGTGACCGTTACCTGCTTTCTCATTTGATATATCTCTCCTAATTCTAGTTTCCTGCAGTTCAGACAAGGAAGGAGAGAGAAATTTACGGCGCCAGACGGCACTCAGCTCTGACATGGGAGATAGGAGCGTAACTCTTATAACAGCGATATGTTCTGTTCTGTTGATAGGTAAGTTCAGTTTGCATTAGACGGGATAACTATGTGTAAGGAACATTGAAAAATAGGTGTTTATCACACCCGTTGTATATTTTATATGTATGCATTATAAAATTAATATAAAAGATTACGTTGTAAATTCATTCCCTCATTCTAATTACTAAATGCTTATGACGATCTTACTGTTTCCATCGTGAAATATTCCACCCACACGTGTGGTTCTTTTTTTTTTTTTTTTTTATTCTTTAACCTTGTCCCTGGCTATCTCTTTTCTTTACACGTATTATTTCAGCTGTAGATCCTTTGAGCTGAGGAGAGCATCCTCCTCTATAGAAGAAAGTCTTTTTGGCTAGAAATTAGATTTGATTTGATCCAGCTCCTTATCCAAAGATATCGTATGGGGCACTATGGGCAAAAACGTAAATAGCCAGGTATATGGTATTCCTATGTACTTCTTGTTATATTTATATAAATATGTATGTATATACATACATACATATATACACATATGCAGTATATATACATATATATATATATATGTATATATATATATATATATATATATATATATATATATATATATAAAATATATCGGATAGAAGTAATCAATATACAATCACGTGTGAAACAGAAATTAATTCTGGCTCACACCGAGAACGACCCCAGACCTTTAAGTTGAAAGACCCAGGTTCGATCCCGATGTCAGTCGGAAATGTATATATATATATACACACGTGAATATATATATATATATATATATATATATATATATATATATATATATATATATATATATATATATATATATATATATATAAATTACAAAGGTGACAACTTCAGGTATGTTTGTGGAAGGAAAGATGCTACTGAAGAAAAATCAAGATACTTCGTCGACGGGAGGCCAGAGGGGTACCGGTAACGCAAAAGGAAATGCTATGGATACTAACTTGCATTTGGACTATCACAAAAATTCTTCACTATACTCTCGGATATCGGGGTTAGTTTTTTTACCCAAACAGAAGCTTGTTTATCTTACTGGGGGCGGCTCCAGTGAATGACAAGGCAGCCTTTATTGTTATTCATTCTTTAACTAATGCATAAAGGATGAATCTATTGTGCAGAAGACTTACGCATTATCATTGGCTATATGTTTTTATTCAAACCCTCTCTCTCTCTGTCGCACGAATTCTCGTATTTCTTGGATATTTTGGTTCTTCGTTTCCAGCACCTCTTCCGCTCATTCAAAAAAAGAATTTTTATTGTAAATTATTAATATCAGAATATATGAAGTGATAGGCAGTACTGATTTTCGAAAAAAGATTTGTATTCAAGCAATATCTCAGTAAAAGAAGTATGTCAGTGTGAAGTAAATAGATTTATCTTATGAATGATGATTTAGAACCTAAAAATTATCATTCG
Organism: Macrobrachium rosenbergii; assembly: GCF_040412425.1. Classification (NCBI taxonomy): domain Eukaryota; kingdom Metazoa; phylum Arthropoda; class Malacostraca; order Decapoda; family Palaemonidae; genus Macrobrachium; species Macrobrachium rosenbergii. Next base: position 20,327,107 of record NC_089754.1, on the reverse strand, counting down.
TGGCAAAACAATAATTTATGTACCATTTGCACCCCGTTCCTTCTTTCATTTACTAAGCAACTTATTACTTAAAAGTAACGGGCGGTTAAAAACGTGTCTATTGTTATAAAGTACGAGCATTGTGATTTTGCAATTACAGAATTACTAGAACAATCGAGGAAGAGATTATGACAGGACTTCTGAAATTCATTCTGGATTCTATACCTGGACGCAACATCTACATCTTTCACGAGGGAACGCTTCCAGGTTAGTGATAATTCTAAGACAAGAACTAAAATATCTTTAACGCAACTCGTTTTTATAAAAATGTACACTGTTTTTCCTTCAACATGGAACAGAATAAAGTCTAATTTTACCTTCATTTTACAAGAATAAAATTGGCGTTCCATTTTCACCTTCATGTTCTTGGGTAGACTTAATTGAATGTGCTTTCTACAGTCTCACGAAAATTATTTTTTACTGTAAATACTTGCAGTTTTAAGAGCAAAATATTACCTTATTTTTAAAAAATATTCTGTACGGGTACTTGTCCCATCCTAAACAGCAACAATATTACAGTCATTACTCTTATGATTAATCACTTGTTTGATGAAACATGTTTGTATGTAAGCAATTCTATTATTCCATTTACTATTTCTTCAGACGTTTCAGCGACAGCTGGCACCTGCTTCAGGAGATGGGCGGAGGTGACCATCTTTATGTGCGACGAGGCCTTAGATCGCCTTCGGGACCTTGTAGGAACCTACAGCCAAGTTGCTATTCCTCGTCATATTATCATCCTGTGTTCTGAGGCAAACACGATGGCCATTTTCCAAAAGGTTAAGTCCAATTCCAGATCCAAGCTTGTTCAGATAAATATCTACATCATTCCGCTCAACTTCCTCATTCTTTATTTACTTGTAAAACTCAGGAAAATGTTGAGCATTCTGATTTTAGTGGAATGATGTATGTTACACAATAGCTTACACATATCTTTGCTTAAACATAAATAAATATGGCTGACTTAGCACTTAAATGATTTCATATGATTTTACTTATCTTCGTTTGTCCAGTGAAAAACGGGTTTAATATAGTTATAAATATGACGGTACGAACTTCCCCGTCAAGAATATTTCATAAGGATACAAATGATTACGCAATGTACGGAAGCCTCTCGTCGTGTTAGCTTATAGATCCTGTCATATATTACGATTACTCTTTGGGTTTAAGTTTATCAGCATAGATTTTCATTGAACAAAAACGTCGTGTTGGTACTGACAATACATTCTTATCCTGTAAATGATGTTTTGAGAAATGCTGAACAGAGTTCTATTACAATTAGCTGCGGCGTTTAACGATGTTGCTTTCTAACGCGTCGTCCTCTATTGCGAAAATGGAATACCAAAGTGGTAAAAAGTGAAAGTTGACGCCATATATTGGACTTTCGGAGGATATGGAAGAAATGTTATTTTCAAAATTTTCTTTTTTTGAGCTAAAAACCACAGTATACGTATAATTTAAATGCCACGAATTCTCTCTTCTTGAAGCCCCTTGCAGCCCTATTCTCTTGAAATAAAGTACTCTGAGTACTCTCTCTGCTTTTGATGGCAATGCTTGAGTGATGACTGTTATTGCAGAATAGTCTCCCATTATTCGTCAATTACTGGTAGTAATGCAGGTACAAAGACTACGATGAAAGGTATTTATGGACATAATTGTAATAACCACAATTCCTCTTAACTTCTCTAATTCCTAGGATGTACATACGTGTCTGGAGAAAAGTGACCAGAAGATTCTATATATATATATATATATATATATATATATATATATATATATATATATATATATATATATATATATATATATGGATGTACATACGTGTCTGGAGAAAGTGACCAGAAGATTCTATATATATATATATATATATATATATATATATATATATATATATATATATATATATATATATATATACATACATACACGGACGTTTATCCAATCCCAACATTAGTAAACATATCACATTTCCAAAGATCTCGAGATAACGCATTCTGAACGGTCAAGTTTATCTGCAAGTAAGTTTTCCTGTATGAATCCTCCTACACATATTTTAACATGCAGCCGATGCCCTTTTTATTCGGAGAAAGATGAAATAAAAGGTGCTCTCTTTCAGAGAACCTCACTATGTAAAACGGGAAAGACCTTTATCGCTAAGGACTAAGAACGAAGTCAACATGGAGAACATATTTTTCCTTATTAAAAGTATTTGACTTTCATTTGTATGTAATGTTCATATTTACACCAGACGTTCATTCAAAAGTTACTGCAGAAAGAATCTTATTAAAACATGCACCTATAATATAATGCCGATTTATACGTATATCTAATGCTTCCTCTCCTATTGTTAAAGATGGTATCACCTAATTAGTAAAAAGTACAAGCTGTTACCATCTACAGGACCCAAAGAGAAACATAACTAACTGGCGTCATTGGCAATTTTTTTTTTTAGCCTGTAGATTGCTCTGTCGTCAATTTTGCATCTCATACCAGAAGTTACCGGATTCTTGTTTAACAGCAAAAGCGAAGGGACTGTAAACGATTTCATCAATATTCCTTATTCCTGGTGTATCCATTACGATGATCTAAATGATATATTTATGCACTGGCGTTTTTACGATCAAATATTAAAACACCCTACTGTAATTTATTTTGCTTCTATGATTCCCACCCTTAATGCAATTAATCACTAACATAGTCTGAAGAAACATTAAAAGATAAGAAAAAAACTGAGAAAACGGTTAGCAAGTTTTTCGTAACTAACACTAGGGAGAAGTTCGTTAACATTCGTAGTTAGTTTGGATTAAGTCAGCCTTGTGCTGGCACGGGCTCTTGATCTAGGGCAGCCCGTAACGTCAGTATTGATAGTTGTAAAGCCAAGGATAGAAAGATCAAAATATTGCTTTACTATAATGTACTCTTCTGCATAATGCTTGCTAGTAATCCACAGGAAGAAAGTTCGATAGTCAGGAAATTTAGTTTCAATGCACACACTCATGTATATATATAATTATATATACACATATATATAGATATATATATATATATATATATATATATATATATATATATATATATATATATATATATAAACATATGGCTTTACATAAAAGCAGTAAAGCAGACAATTTTGGAAATTGCTCTCAGGAATTTCAAGCATTTTATACTCTCCTTAGCGTCGCTTTAATCAGCCTGGATATGACTATATGCTTAATATCCATTTCTTGAAATCCTTTGATTTGCGGTCTTGAGAGTTATTCTTACACTTAAAAAGTAAAGGAAAAACTCAGAGTACCGGCAGATAAAGGTTTTTATGACAAAAAGTTCTGAAACCTATTAATTTTCTTTCAGATTCGTGAAAATACTCTTGAATCAGCTGTAGTTCAGTGGTTTGTTATCTTAAAAAACCACACAGTTGAAGATATACTTAAATTTATGAGGGAAGGAACACAGGTAAGTGCAATTAACTCTTTAAAATAAACCTCCTCTGATAACAGATAACTGAAGATGGAAAGATGTTATTGTTCCTACCATTCATACACAATTGCTGTACGAAATGTTAAAAGCTGAAGTACCTTGGAACACAAATAATTATTCTTCTCACTTATTTTTCTTTATTTTTTACCATGTTAAATTTAGCCAGTTGATTTTTATAACTGGGGTTCTCATTAATTTTTTATAATTGTCTTTAATTGGTAACATGCCTGGAGAGGACCTTACTTATGTGTGGATGACATGAGCTACTGTTCCGAGCCAGGAATATGATTGGTCTTAATACTGAGTGAGACTACCCTGTCTGAGTAAGAGAGAACCTAGCTTGCATAATGGTTGGAGCAAGACATTCTTTATCGGAATAATTCTGCCTCTATCTGAATCTTGTCTCGAGTGAGACTGTCTTGTTTGTACTGTGACAAATCAAGACAGATCCGCGTCTAAACCATCACCAAAGAGAAAGTTCTTTACTTAAGCTATGACTGGAGATATGAATGAGACAGTGTCTTGCCAAGAAAATGAAGTGTAAAACTTAACTTTGTTATGACTGTAATTTCAGCAAGGTTGTACATTGGTCAAACTGTAACTGGAAAAAGACCCCTCGTTTGATCCAGGGATGTAACAAGATGGACTGTTTGGACTGTTACTAGAATGAGACAGTAATTGTGTGGGACATGACCAGAGAGGGGAAAAAATACTTAGCAAGGGCTTTGACAGCAGAGACTAACTTGCCAGGATGGTGACACATGGGAGATTTTAGTTTGTTGGGAAAGACCTAAGTGAGGTAGTATTTTGACTGGATCAGGCACACCTAACCTGAATCATGATTGCTACAAAACTATTTTTCATAGACTGGGAAACTGTTATTATAGCAAGAACGCACCTAGCCTGGGCAATGACCAGGTCAAGAATGTGCCTTGCTTGGACAGTGAACAACGAACTGAGCAAAAACGTACCTTGACTGGACTGTGATTAGAACAAGAATGTACTTTTCATGGACAGTAAAACGAACAAGAACAAATTTTGTTTGGACTGCTACCAAAATAAGAGAGTACACTGACATGATTATGACGTGATAGGTCTTTCTGCGTCTGTGATTTCTGTACTGAGACCGCCTGTTGTCTGGAGCCTGACCAGAACTAGAGATTATCATGCACTGACCATGTCACGGTGAGATAGTATTTCACCTAGACGAAGATCAAAGTGAGACTAATTAACATGGCAAGGGCCAGAAGGTCTATGCCTTACCTAGATCAGAAGTGAAGTAAGAATACCAACACTGGATGAGAATGGAAAACTAATATGCCTTGAAACTGGTCTTAATGAGACTATTTCTTGAATGGACTGAACCAGAGCGAACTGTACGATGAATGGATAATAATCAGAGTGGAGTTATCCGGCTGGACTGAAATTTGTCCTTGCTGAACAAATAAAACCCAATTGCTGGATTAAAGAATTCTTTGTTTTACAGGTTACGTTTGCTATTAGAGGAAATGATACCATCTACCAGTACTACTTTCAGGAATCCTACATAAACACTAGCAACGACATATCGTAAGTCTCGTAAATATAAACTGAAGCTAAAATCAGTAACTTTATCTCATGAACCCTTTAATCAAATGTGGATTTTAATGTCGGAAAAAAACTGTGTACAATCAGGTTTAATTAAATGGCATTGAAGGCCAAATTTAAGTGGCAAATATTCAGTATTGTTTATTACAGGCATACTTTCTCGAGGTTCAGTGAATAACATATGAGTCTTGAGTGCTTGCTATAATTTTATCTGACATTTTCTTTACTTTTTTCTGGTCTGAGATTAAACAATTCTTACAAAACCCAAGAATTTGCTCAGCAAGTTTCCATAGACTGGGATATTCTTACCGGGATAAGAGAACGAATGACAGAAGCAAAACAAGGTAGAACTCAGGTTTCTTTGCAGGGAAGAAAATTTGCAAAGTTTAGTTTTAGGAAGTAGGTGCTAAGAAATCATGTATTTATTTATCACAGTCATCAGTCAGAATTTCTTCCAGCTATGTGTTCCTCATTTTTTTTCCATAGCAAAAAAACCAAAGAAAATGATTACTCAGGAATAATTTCTTTTTAATGTACCCTAACTCTTCTGGTATGAAACTCCCTTATCTACGAGTATGAAACTCAACTATCTACGAGCATGAAACCCCACTATCTACGAGTATGAAACTCTTCTATCTACGAGTATGAAACTCCCCTATCTACGAGTATGAAATTCCTCTATCTACGAGTATGAAACTCCTTTATCTACGAGTATGAAACTCCCCTATCTACGAGTATGAAATTCGTCTATCTACGAGTATGAAACTCCTCTATCTACAAGTATGAAACTCCACTATCTACGAGTGTGAAACTCCCCTATCTACGAGTATGAAACTCCCCTACCTACGAGTGTGAAACTCCTCTATCTACGAGTATGAAACTCCTCTATCTACGAGTATGAAACTCCACTATCTACGAGTATGAAACTCAACTATCGACGAGTGTGAAATTCAACTTCTACGAGTATTAAACTCAACTATCTACGAGTATGAAACTCCACTATCTACGAGTATGAAACTCCCCTATCTACAGTACAAGTATGAAACTCCACTATCTGCAAGTATGAAACTCCCCTATCTACAAGTATGAAACTCGCCTATCTACAGTACGAAACTCCCCCACATCTACAGTACAAGTATGAAACTCCACTATCTACGAGTATGAAAGTCCCCTATCTACAAGTATGAAACTCCCCTATCTACGAGTATGAAACTCCCCTATCTACAGTACAAGTATGAAACTCCACTATCTACGAGTATGAAACTCCCTATCTACAAGTTGAAACTCCACTATCTGCAGTATGAAACTCCCTACATCTACATTACAAGTATGAAACTCCACTATCTACGAGTATGAAACTCCCCTATCTACAAGTATGAAACTCCACTATCTACGAGTATGAAACTCCACTATCTACAAGTACAAGTATGAAACTCCACTATCTACGAGTATGAAACTCCCCTATCTACAAGTATGAAACTCCCCTATCTAAGAGTATGAAACTCCCCTATCTACAGTACAAGTATGAAACTCCCTATCTACAGTACAAGTATGAAACTCCACTATCTACAGTATGAAACTCCACTATCTACAAGTATGAAACTCCCTATCTACAGTATGAAACTCCCCTATCTACAGTACAATCTTAAAAGAAACTCCACTATCTACGAGTATGAAACTTCCCTTCTCAAGTATGAACCTCCACTATCTACGAGTACAAAACTTCCCTATCTACAAGTTGATGAAACTCCACTATCTGCAGTATGAAACTCCCTATCTACAGTACAAGCCTGAAACTCCACTATCTACAGTATGAAACTCCCCTATCTACAAGTATGAAACTCCCCTATCTACAAGTATGAAACTCCCTATCTACAAGTATGAAACTCCCTATCTTGAGTATGAAACTCCCTATCTGAGTATGAAACTCCCCTATCTACAGTACAAGTATGGAACTCCACTATCTGCAGTATAAGATGAAACTCCCTATCTACAGTACAAGTATGAAACTCCACTATCTACAGTGTGAAACTCCCCTATCTACAGTACAAGCCATGAGAAACTCCACTATCTACGAGTATGAAACTCCCTATCTACAGTACAAGTATGAAACTCCACTATCTAATCTGTATGAAACTCCCCTATCTACAACTGAAACTCCCCTATCTACAAGTTGAAACTCCCCTATCTACAAGTGTAAACTCCCCTCCCCTATCTACAGTATGAAACTCCCTATCTACGAGTATGAAACTCCCCTATATCTACAAGTATGAAACTCCCTATCTACAGTATGAAACTCCCCTATCTACAAGTATGAAACTCCACTATCTAGGATATGAAACTTCCCTATCTACACGTTGGGAAACTCCACTGATCTATTTTGTCATGAAACTCCCTATCTACAAGTATGAAACTCCCTATCTACAGTATGAAACTCCCTATCTACAGTACAAGTATGAAACTCCACTATCTACAAGTATGAAACTCCCTATCTACGATGAAACTCCCTGATCTACAGTACAAGTATGAAACTCCACTATCTACAGAACATGAAACTCCCCTTATGAAACTCCACTATCTACGAGCATGAAACTCCCCTATCTACAAGTATGAGACTCCCCTATCTACGAGTATGAAACTCCACTATCTACGAGAATGAAACTCCACTATCTACAGTATGAAACTCCCCTATCTACAGTACAAGTATGAAAACTCCATTATATGAAACTATCTCATGAGAAACTCTCCCTATCTACAATCTAAGTATGAAACTTCCTATCTACGAGTATGAAACTCCCCTATCTACAGTGTGAAACTCCACTATCTACAGTATGAAACTCCCATATCTAATATGAAACTCCTATCTGACGAGTATGAAACTCCCCTATCTACGCATATGAAACTCCCTATCTACAGTACAAGATGAAACTCCCTCTACAGTAATCAAGTGGATGAAACTCCCTATCTACTGGAACAAGTATGAAACTCCACTATCTACAGAGTATGAAACTCCACTATCTACAAGTATGAAACTCCCTATCTACAGTATGAAACTCCCTATCTACAGTACAAATTATGAAACTCCACTATCTACGAGTATGAAACTTCCCTATCTACAAGTATGAACCTCCACTATCTACGAGTACAAAACTTCCCTATCTACAAGTATGAAACTCCACTATCTACGAGTATGAAACTCCCCTATCTACAGTACAAGTATGAAACTCCACTATCTACGAGTATGAAACTCCCCTATCTACAAGTATGAAACTCCCCTATCTACAAGTATGAAACTCCCCTATCTACAAGTATGAAACTCCCCTATCTACGAGTATGAAACTCCCCTATCTACGAGTATGAAACTCCCCTATCTACAGTACAAGTATGGAACTCCACTATCTACGAGTATGAAACTCCCCTATCTACAGTACAAGTATGAAACTCCACTATCTACGAGTATGAAACTCCCCTATCTACAGTACAAGTATGAAACTCCACTATCTACGAGTATGAAACTCCCCTATCTACAGTACAAGTATGAAACTCCACTATCTACGAGTATGAAACTCCCTATCTACAAATATGAAACTTTTTCTACAAGCATGAAACTCCCTATCTACAAGTATGAAACTCCCTCTATCTAATGTATGAAACTCCCCATGAAACTCCCTATCTACAGTATGAAACTCCCTATCTACGAGTATGAAACTCCCTATCTACAAGTATGAAACTCCACTATCTACGAGTATGAAACTCCCCTATCTACAAGTATGAAACTCCACTATCTACGAGTATGAAACTTCCCTATCTACACGTATGAAACTCCACTATCTACGAGTATGAAACTCCCCTATCTACAAGTATGAAACTCCCCTATCTACGAGTATGAAACTCCCCTATCTACAGTACAAGTATGAAACTCCACTATCTACAAGTATGAAACTCCCCTATCTACGAGTATGAAACTCCCCTATCTACAGTACAAGTATGAAACTCCACTATCTACGAACATGAAACTCCCCTATCTACGAGCATGAAACTCCCCTATCTACAAGTATGAGACTCCCCTATCTACGAGTATGAAACTCCACTATCTACGAGAATGAAACTCCACTATCTACGAGTATGAAACTCCCCTATCTACAGTACAAGTATGAAACTCCAATATCTACGAGCATGAAACTCCCCTATCTACAAGTATG
>NC_089754.1:20285302-20315302 GCF_040412425.1 Macrobrachium rosenbergii | reverse complement strand
AGACTGGAGTGCACTGTAATGATCGGTATATTGCTGAGAGATGTGGAGCCCAGAGGATGGAAAACAGACAGAAATCTTAAAGACTAAGATGGTCTAGATATGTGATGAGAATGGGAGAGGAGAGTTTAGTCTGGAAAGTAAATTAATAGATATGGAAGAAACAGGACGAGGACCACTAGGGATGATAGGAAATCCTCGAAAAGGGCCATAAATGAGCGCAGGGACCAGATGGGAATTCGGGCATAATATGAACAAGACAGATTATCTGACGTAAGATTTTATTGATAATAAAGATAACGAAAGACTTTCAGTTAATTAAACCGACACTCTTACGAAAATATAATCTAAGGAAGAATCTCCCCCTCCCCACCAATTTTAGGCAGATTAAGAAAAAATTTTTTTCTTTTGTCTCATTAGAACGTCAGTGACAATATAAAACAAATGGAAATCACCAGACCATAGCAAACTATAACCCAAGTCGAGGTACAATGGAAAATTAATGCCGTTTTCACTTTTATTTTTACGTTGGTGGCTATAGTGTGCTTTTCCTTATCATATTTTTCCTGAGATATCAGAACTGGAATTTTACCTTGGATCAAGTCGAATTCCGAAGAAGAATAAAGTACAATATCAATACGTGCAATAAATATTTACCCCCACTGATAGTGTAGTTGTAATAATTATGCTGATAAAATTATCAGTAATACCTTACTCTCAATTTCAGCCTCCCGAGAAACAGTCGTTGACTTCACAACGCCTTACTTCCTCGAAACGACGACAATCCTCACCGCAGCCCCTGCCAAGCTTCTCAATCCACGAGCTGTTTTTTCACCGTTTACTTTTCCGGTGAGTGAACGACAATTCAAACAAGTGAAAAATGCGACGAAGTTTCTTCGGCGCAATCGGGTTTTCTGCACAGCGTCTAATGCTGCGTGAAACTCCCACCCACGGCCCATGAAACTTTCAGCCGCGGCCCATGAAACTTTTAGCTGCAGCCCACGAAACTTTTAGCCACGGCCCGTTGGTGGCCTGTGTTGTTGGCACCTATAGCGGTGCCAGACGCATGATCATGGCTCACTTTAACCTTAAAATAAAAACTACTGAGGCTAGAGGGCTGCAATTTGGTATGTTTGATGATTGGAGGGTGGATAATCAACATACCAATTCGCAGCCTTCTAGCCCCAGTAGTTTTTAAGATCTGAGAGCGGAGAGAAAGTGCGTACGGACAGACGAATAGTCACCTCAATAATTTTCTTTTACAGAAAACTAAAACGGAAAAATCAACTAAATCCTCATTAAGTTTGAGCAGGAATCTTCATTTGTCTCTCAGTGCAGGATTTTTCAAAACCTGTTCCTTACACAGGTTACATAGGAATAAAAGTTGTCATGGCTAGGTTCTACTATATCTCTTGGAAGTAAATTTCTTACGTGGTAGGTTACAGCAAACAAGAATGGGCGTCTTAATTTGTGTATGATATAAGCCATACATGTCTTCATAGTTCGACACTACAAACGTTGAATATAAAATCTAAATAAAACTTTTTTTGTTTAAAAATCCTGCTTTTTGCCAAGGATCAATTCAACGAACTTAGTATACCAAATTTAAATGTAGACTTCATTTCTTAAAAAAAATTCAAGGCAACCTAAAGTACTGTTGCTGTTTCTCCTCCTGATACTTGCTTTGAATTCAATGAAAGAAAATCTGTATTTGTCTTAAGAAATTATTATTATTATTATTATTATTATTATTATTCAAAAGATGAACCCTATTCATATGGAACAAGCCCACAGGGCCACTGACTTGAAATTCAAGCTTCCAAAGGATATGGTGCTCATTAGGAAGTAAGAGAAGGTAAAAGGAAATACACGAAGTAGAGATCTTGCTTGCTTATTAAAAAGAAAAAATAAATTAATAAATTATTAAATAGATGAAAATGTATTAAAATGCAAGGAGCTTAGCATTGGGGTAGTAATGCACTGCAACTTCGCTTGAACTTCTGAAGTTCCAGTTGCACGACGTTCTCTGGGAGGCTGTTACACAGTCCAATGGTGTGAGGAATAAAGGACCTCTGGAACTGACAAGTTTGAGAGCGAGGCAGAGTTATAGACGAGTTTTTCTGTTATTTCTATTTTAAACGTTGCTTGGAATTTTCACCCAGACTCAGTACAAGTTATTGGTTTTGCTCATGAGATAAGTATGATAAATATTTATTTACTGATCTTGCACAGAGTTCCTTCTCCATGATTTGCTTTGTATAGGTAATCCTGTGCTTAATAATTCTTAATATTTGACAATACTTTACGTTACTTTCAACTAGGAGTCATACACCAGTGGCCTAATTTTTCTGGGCTGGTATAGCTGCCTAGGTACACAAACAGTTGTTTGTTTGTTACTTTATCTCTCTTGTTTTTTGTCTGTCTTTTCCCTTACAATTTTCTCTTTTTAACAAGTGGATATTTTACAAGTAGAAGTTTGCTTTGCAATTTAAGGCCTTCTAGGCTTTATCATGATGTGTGATCGCTCAATTCTCAAAATATTGGTAATTCACATTCTTGCTGGTAACTCTGTGGGCATCTTGGTAACATGCCCATACACAGTGTGCATGATATAGGCGTAAATTCATGACTGTCAATGATAATATATGCAAACAAATTCAAACAACTGGCCAAGAAGGAACAGGCCAGCTTAACCGAAATTTAAATGACAAGGATCGGTATTTGAACTTCCCTATAATCCAAATTTCATAATAAAGCCTTGTAAACAGCTTCATTCTATGTATCTATAACCACTCTTCTCGTTTGCTGTAAATGTACAGGTTTGGTGCTTGCTTGCCGTATCAACCCTCCTCATGGGCTTCATCGTGAGACTATTTGCCTGGGCACAAAGGAGGCTTATAGGTGAAGACTCTGAGGAAGATCTGTCAGTCAGCGATATCACATTCAATATCTTCAGGTCTTGGGTCATCCAAGGAAGCCTCATCGATCCCCGCAGCTGGTGCTCGAGAAGTTTATTCTACTCCTGGTTTTTCTTCAGTCTCATTGTGTGGAGTAAGTTTGGTAGCTTTGGATGCTGGAGATCTTCGATCGCTTTCTCTAGTTGTTGGGTGTCATAGGCATCATCTGTTTTCCTGGAAAAGTTGTCGGATTTATTTCACTTAAGCTTTCTGGGTTGGGGGTTTATGATTTCCCATCCAATGTGCTGACATGTCAGAATCCATAGCCACAAAAGAGATCAATCGTGATGGACTAATTCTTACTAAATAGTTATCTGTAGCACGCCGTTATAAAAAGGAAAAGAAACAGCTACAATAAAACTGCACTTTCATAAGAAGCTAGAAATAAAATCACCGGAACAGGGAGTAAAACATACTTAGAGAGCCTACTTGAAATGTGTTATCACATATCCTGCCATAACCTTGGAGAGGCAGTTGACATGCATAAAAAAATTATACGTATTTTAAAAGTAAAGATACTTATGTTAGTCTTATTAGATATTATCATCAGAAACAGGCGACTAGGAGACTTTATGTGTCTAAAAAATAAGAGGAGTATAGACAATTACAGTAGGACCAAGAAGTTAGAGACGAGAGTAGTTATTATATTGGGCAGTCATCAAGAAGATTAATCTGATTCAGATCAAGCTAATTCATCTTTAGACTTTAAGCTACTTTACAGACTGAATATGATTAACAAGAGACTGAGGGTAGGAAAAAAAGAGTAAAACACGCGAATGCATAACTAAAAGTCAAGAGCTTAAATTGATACTATCACGATATTGGAAAGAAAGGGAATTGCTTTTTCAAAGGCTTCGGCAGTTTTTGTGGTTGGGAACTAGAAAAGCTTATTATAAGGGGTGAAGGAAAAAATCACTAAGTATCCTCTCAGCAATGGGATTCTTGAATTAAAGAATTTCTGGCCTTACAAGGATTACAGTAACTCTGCTGGGACTGAAGATGAGAACAGCTAAACTTTCTAGATGCCTCCGCATATAAGTTACATTTATTTTCAAATAATTAAAGAGATAACTTGGTATTTTGGATGCATACAGGATTTTTTGAGAAGACAGAATTTTCACCATGTAATTGTAGCTGTCTGAAGAGAAAGCCGTCCTGGTTTGATGGGTTTGGATTAATATATTGCTTTCAGTCACTAGCATTTGTGTAGAGAAATTTGCTCATTTATGACATAAAGAAACCAGAGGGCGTAACTATAATGCTCTTATATCCTTGAAAAGGTTTGTACAGCGGGACCTTCATCTCTGTCTTGACCTTCCCTGTCTATGGGAAGCCTATCGATTCTGTACAAGACCTTCTGGATGCAATGAGGAATAGAGGAACTAAGCTAATGGTAGGATGTGGTGGCCACCATGAAAACCTTTTCAGCGTAAGTCAAAGTTCTTTACTTTCCATCTTGACAAGAAAATGCATTTACCTTGAAGTCGTCTTTTTTATGAGTCATTGTCCAGTAATGTTCTGAATTACAAGCTTTGGGTTCTATCATAAAACTTGAGTAAATTTTTTTAGTTGTGTAACAGTAACAGTCTATATTGAAATCATACCCGAAATAAAATTGTGGAATGTTACAGGTTCAGAGACTACATAAATTCCCTCAGAATCTTTAGGGAGAGACAATTACTTGTTTTGATTTTGAATATCCAAATGAAAAAAAATAATAATCTTGGTTCATTCTTGGCCCTGAAACCCATCACTATAGCTGATGACTTATTCCTTAGTTCATATCGAACCTCCGAAGAATTTCACCGGGCAACCATCAGTCCCTTTTGAATGGAAGTTCTGTTGGTTTGTAATATGAAAACAGATGCGCATCAACCCTCAGTTTGTAAATATTTAAAAAACCCCCTTTGGCGTCCCCTGGTTGACGTCAGTTAGAATGCGAACATTCCTAATGCGATTTGATGGGATTCAGTGTTGCCAAAAAAACAGATAAACTATGATGTTCCTTTACGGACGTGTTTATTCCCCTCACTAACGATTCCCGGAGCAGAAGGCCGAACAGAAGGTTTACCAGAACATCTGGGCACTATTTGACAGAGAAAGGGGCGGATGTATCCAGACATGGGAAGACGGTCTCAAGAAGGTTTGTCAAAGCAAACTCCGTTTGAAAAACATTAGTATGGTAAAGTGCTTGCCCTTGAAAAATTGCAGTTCTTTGATGGAGTAAAATGAGGATTATAATAAATTATAAGAGAGTTGATGTCATATCTGTCTGTCTATATTACTTATATACATACACACACATATATATATATTACTTGTTTATATGTATATGTATATATATATATATATATATATATATATATTTATGTTATATATGTATATATAATTTATATTTATATATAATGTATATATTATATAAATATATATATATATATATATATATATATATATATATATATTATATATATAATATACTGTATATATGTATATAAAATTTGGTTTACAATTCATGTTACATAACGGGGCATGACTGGAACGATGTGAATGTATGTGTATACATTTACCAACACGTTTTAAAGACGTAATTTAAAAACCACTCTATGAGTTTATGAACAATTGTCTTAACATTCTTTACTACAGATATTAACGCTTAATTATGCGCTTGTCGCTGGTCGAATTGAACTAGCAGTAAGAACCATCACCGGCGGAGAAGAAAAATTCCACTTGTCCCGCAACGAATTCGACCTTCAGGGGTATGGCATCGCCTGCCCAAGTGGATCGCCTTACAAGAATCTTTTCGAAGAACAGTAAGTTTGATCTCTCTCTCTCTCTCTCTTTCTTTCTAGGTATATGTATGTATATATATATATATATATATATATATATATATATATATATATATATATATATATATATATATATATATATATATATATATATATATATATATATATATATATATATATATATATTGGATTTTATCTTTATTTATATATTCATCACGTTCCATATTTTCGTGATTCAGTTACACACACACACACACACACACATATATATATATATATATATATATATATATATATATATATATATATATATATATATATATATAAACACCCAAAATTTACACCCAGTGTTACATTTTCCCTGTAGTAAAATTGGATATAGGTTTCTATAACATTATATATATATATATATATAAAAACATATATATACTGTGTGTATATATATATATATATATATATATATATATATATATATATATATATATATATATATACGTATATATATATAGTGTGTGTGAATATTCCAATTTATCACAGGGAAAATGTAACACTGGGTGTAAATCCAGGAAGGGTTTACACCCACTGTTTCATTGTTCCTGTGGTGAAGTTGGACATATACTGTAGATTACGTATCAGTGTAATTTTTATATATATATATATATATATATATATATATATATATATATATATATATATATATATATATATATGTATATATATATATATATATATATATATATATATATATATATATATATATATATGAGCAAGCATAAGGTTAGGAAGGTATATAGCAAACATGAATGGATTACATTATGAATGCTGGAATTCTTCGACCCATTTAGGATTAATTATAACCGAAGATGGTGGGATGAGAGAAGTGATGAGATGTATTAAATGTGTAGTATGTGTGACTTAAGAAAAAGCAGAAGGGTAAAGAATATGGACCTACGGGTAGAAGTGGTAACAAGGTTAGTGTAAGCGAATGGACAGGTCAGAATTTTCTAGGTGGTTCAGTCATGCAGGAAGAATGAAGAAGGTAAGTTTGTGAAAAGAGTTTAATTCGGAAGTGCTAGGGCGAGGACGAGAGGAGAGGAAGTGATCTAGAAGGCACTGAATAGAGGGAGCAAGGTTTTAGAAAGGAGGATCTTTGATATCCAGGAAGTGCAATAGTGTTTGCAACCAGCTCCCCTTTCCCTGCCGAGAGCAACCAGATTCGCTGAACAGCAGCACCGATATGTAGTAAATGTGCCTCGCTGTCGAACTTCTCAGTTCAGAGGTCCTTTATTCCTCACACCGCTGGACTGTGGAACAGCCTCCCTTCAGAGGATGTCGTGCAATTGGGACTTTAGAGGTTCAAGCGAAGTTGCAATTCATTACTACCCTAATATTCTTCTTGCATTTTAATACATTTTTGTCTATTTATTAATTTATTTTTTCTTTTTTAATAAGTGGGATCTCTTCTGTCTGTATTTCCCTTTACTTCCTCTTACTTGTTCCTAATGAACACCTTATTCTTTGGAAGCTTGAATTTCAAGTCAATGGCCCATGTGGGCTTGTTCCATATGAATATGTTTCATCTCCTGAATAATAATAATAATAATAATAATAATAATAATAATAATAATAATAATAATAATAATAATAACATACGGGTAAATGGGACAGAAAAAGTTGGGGTTTGACTCACTAATGATGAACCTTTTCTGTAGGTGTAAGAAGCGGCTGATGTTGTGATTGCTTATGCTGCAGCTGATAAGTAATTGAAAATACCATAGGCTACCAGAAGTACAGAAATTCATAATGACGTTTAAGATTAGTATCTTCACGAAATGGTGCAAAATTATCATCCCTTTACTTGAACTGATGTTTTCAAACCAAATAGAAAGATTACTGTGTTGACAGACCTTATGTCTTCAGAACTAAAGATTAAAGATTCCTCTGTTGACAGACCTTATGTCTTCAGAACTAAAGATTTCTCTGTTGACAGACCTTATGGCTTCAGATCTAACGATTTCTCTGTTGACAGACCTTATGGCTTCAGCTCTGCTGACAGAACTAAACTAAATTCATCTGTTGACAGACCTTGTGGTGGCTTCAGAACTAAAGCTTAAGAACTAAAGATTCATCTGTTGACAGACCTTGTGGCTTAAGAACTAAAGATTCATCTGTTGACAGACCTTATGGGTTCAGAACTAAAGAGTCTTCTGTTGACAGACCTTACGGCTTCAGAACTGAAGTTTCCTCTGTTGACAGACCTTATGGCTTCAGAACTGAAGATTCTTCTGTTGACAGACCTTGTGGCTTCAGAACTAAAGATTCATCTGCTGACAGACCTGATGGCTTCAAAACTAGAGATTCCTCTGTTGACAGATCTTATGGCTTCAGAACTGAAAATTCCTCAATTGTTTCCATATCAATTTGCCTATCTGAATATATTGTAAGCTATGTTGCTGTGGGAAGCTCTACTGAAAGGCAAATATCTATGTATTTACAGAATACTATGGCTCCTGTCAACCGGTCTGGTACAGAAGTTCACTAGCATAGAACTCATGAAGTTCAAGAGACCACGAGAGCCCAGTGAAGAGGTCAACGAAGCATTTACCATCAAGCAACTTCAGGCTGGATTCTACCTTCTCGTTGTGGGTTACTTAATTGCTGCTGGATCTTTCGTAGCAGAGATACTTTACAGACGGTATCTGGGTCTGGGAAGTCTTCTAAAGAAGACTCAGACTATAAAAATGTACTTTTCCTAACTATTGCCTATACCATAGGCAATATTCGTTCTTGTAATTGTATGCAACTTGCACTTTGAGAAGAATGTTCAAACTTGATTGATAATAAATGTCCAAAAAAAAACAAAATGACCAATAATAGTTGCATTAATCTGTCAATGGCATTTTTGAGTGTAACATTCACTGTTTTTTGACAAAATAAATGTTAATTATAAAATTAAAATCTTACCTATTATATAAATGTTACTCATTTAATCCGTTTGTCTTTCATCAAATTTCAAATCAACCTTCATTTCGTTTTCTTATTTAAGCATCTGTTTTTTATGGCAGCATATGGTCTATCTCCACATCCAGCTTCCGAATTATTAAAATTTTAAACAATAAATTTAGAAACATTTCATATTACTCAGGGCTTTGTTTTCTTATTTCCATATGTTCATAATCAAGTGTTTTTTTTTTATCTACTCCCAAATGGGGAGTAATGTTAATGCTATGAAACTGAAAAAGTTCCTTTTGCAGTTCGTCTTGCTAAGATGCTTGCTGCCATTCATACTTGATTGGATTCATGAAAATTTGGCTATAAAGCCAATCACTGGGACACTTTCAGCCATTCAGTGCCTTAAACAGTGAAAAGAGGAAGTTGGAGTGGTTGGACAGCAAGATAGATGAAAGGAAGTGGGAACGGAGGTAAAAAGCTAAGTAATGCCTACAATGCACCACGTGAGGTGCACTGACGGCACTACCACCTTACGTGAGCCAATCATATTTGTCCTTCCACACACGGTATGAGAAATGCATTTAAGATGGTTTGGTCATGTGGAAAGAATGGAGCATGATATGATGGCAAAAAAAAAAAAATAACAACTTGGAAGTGTTTAGTGGGAGACTAAAAGAACTTTTTAGAAAGTTCTGGAGAGATGAGATGCAAAAGGTATTGGGAGGGGAGGGCTATTATATCTAGAAAGGACAACAGTGCATGTAACATACATACAAGTGATTAACATGGTGAGAGTAGAGGCGTTGGATACGTTCCTAATGAGCCTTCTGTGTAGCTGTATGAAGTGAATGATGTGGTAGCAATTTCTGAGCAGGGGTATTCCACGATTCAGTGGTTAAAGCATAAGTAAAGCAGTGACCCTTGAACTGCTTTTGTTTGGACACCCCGTGCTAAGGGAGATTGCTTAATATTAATACCTGCATGCAAGCACCCACACACCAACCCAACTACACGCGCACACACACACGAATGAATATGTATATGTATATATATATATATATATATATATATATATATATATATATATATATATATATATATATATATATATATATTAGGTTATCTTTTACTTCAAGTGTATGATTTGAATGAGAAAATTACTCAGAAGCCTGGTTAGAAGCAAATGACCCTGACATTCGCTCGTGTTTGAGAGACATAGTCATGCTTCATTCATAGACAATTTATTTTAAGCGCTTCTGTAAAGTCATCAGCCCACTAATTCGTGTTCAGCTTTTCTTAGTAGTCACAAGTGCAACTGGAACGTGTACCCTCATTTCTCTCTCCTAAAAATACCCCTTAAGTTTTTCAAATGTACTGAGAACGGTGTTGCCATCAAAGGCCTTCCAATCTTTTTTCTGGCTTCTTTTACTTTTATAAAAAGATATGGTGTTTTTTCTGTTTTTTATATTAACCTCCATAAGCACTGGTGTTCGATACGAAAGATTTTGTTGTAGCTTTTATATGGATAATATTTTTTCATTTGCTATAGTATATCAACTATAATCGTTTTCTACTATCCTATATCCATGTGGAACATTCGTTTAAACTTTATGATTAAGACCGTAGGTAACCTATAGAAGAAAGTATTTAAATCTCATATAGCTGTGCAAGAAAGATCCTAATGTGTGATTTTTGTAGTACTGTACATAGGGAGCGAATGCCCGTCAGGACGAAAAGCTCTTAAAAAAAGCCCTGTTTCATCAGGGATTCATCCTAACTAATGATGAATTATCCGGGTCGACCGCGTAGAGTGAGCCATGGCCCATGATTTACGGGTTGCAAACCAAGGACAGTCGAACATTTAGCACCATGGTAATTATACTGCATATATACGTTACTTGGACACATTTCATTTATTGAATATCTGAGGTATTTTGAGTAAACTTCATTACACTTTATGGAATGTTTGTCTTAGAGATGGCCTAAAACAATAAAAATATTGATGTTGATTATTTGAAGTTCATACCCTCGTCTATCGACAGAAAAATGATCGAGTTTTAACATTTGAGGCCGTATTTTTTTTTAACAAAATAACTGACTCTGAAAAAATAATAATGTTACCGGTAGATACCTCTGAAATGAAATTAATACAAAACTGAAACTACTAATGCGAAGACGAAGGATGGTCGAACGTTCTGTTGTAACGACGACGAGCCAGTATCCACTTAGTAGTTAGAGGGTCCTTCCTGCCAATAGGCCGTGTAACGTCATTGTCTGGCCGACCTATCTGAGTGGGTCCACACGCTAACTAACAATCCTTTACCCCAACCTTCAACCTGGGCACCGTGGCCCCACCTAGCCAGGGGGACTCATCCTTGGACCCCCAAGACATGAAAGCATAAAAAAAAACACACACAAAACAAGAATTGTCAGTACAGACAGACATGCATTGGCCTAGGCTACCATTTCGGGGAGAGGATGGGTTAAACACATTTCATCAGGGATACGACCTAACAAAACCTTCTCTTGACCCAACATTACCAATAGGGCGCCGTGCCCTGGCCTAGCCAGGAAGGGCTTCACTCCCCCCACCCAAAATTAACAATGGAGATAAAGAAGTAGAACGATGGCTGGGAAGTTCTCGTTCGGAAACGCGGATTGGCCTAGCCTACCCCTTAGCAATCAGAAGTCAAAATCCCCACTTGTCACCATGCTAACTCTTCAAAAACAAATGAATTGTTTACCTAATCCGAAGTCGATGACGTTAAAATAATCGGGTTCCATCCTCTATCTAGCCTTCTGTTGCTAGGAGTTAATCGTGGAAGTGCTAGACAAGGGTCTTATAACTCCTTAGGCATTCGGTCGAGCCGACATGTGTTCTTCAGTTGGTGTTAGGCTGCTCTTGATCGGTGGACAAAAGACGTTTCCTTCCAGCAGAGATTTATACGGGGCAAATTTTATATACAGATTCCGAACACAACATACTTTACGGGTAAGTAGGTGGTAGTACATTGGAGTTCTTGTGGCACTGAATTTATCACATGTTGCAAGTTAAAAACATTTATGTCACGTACTTGCATTTTGGAGGCTGGGACGTGAAAAAACGGCTGATTGCGAAACAGAGCGCGAATATTTGCGGTCATCAGAATCATACTATTTTGTTTCGTTCTGAATGGCTAGATTAAACAAAAATAAATAGGGCTAGGGGATGACATAGATCGACCAGGCAAACAACTGGCCGGGTTTAAAAGTCCGGCGACCGGGTAACGAGCGCTCAGGGCGCCACGTTACGGCCAATTTAAGAACTACGGGAGGGAGAGGCGAATAACTTAGTGGGTAGCGCTATTTTTGTCATTTGGAGGACTGCATCAACGGATATAGTCGCTGTATGTCATTCTGCATACTACCTGTAAATAGTATGAAACAACATTGTACAGATCCCATAAAGGATTAAGTAACTAACATATCCCATAAATGTAAGAAACCTGCCCGTATCCCCTATGAATATCAATCGTCTTATCGTGATGACTGTCAAGTTGTTTGCTTAGGTATAGAGGGAAAGATGGTACAGCCTATGATAGCCTAATAATTTGTGACGTGCACTGCTTGACACCATTGCTACTGTATGTGTTGATTATTATACAAACAATGACGCAACTTGTGCAATCTAGTGTGAAACCTTGTATTCTTTAAAAGGTGGTTTCTCAGCTGCCCTTCAAGACTGTCAAATGATGTATGCACCATTTACTAAATACAATATGTACTGTATGCAGCAATAAACGTATTTAATTTTGCTGGTATATTTTTCTACAGTTAAACCATAAAGTTCTGCAGATATGGCGACCTTACAACATTATGATCATGCTGCGTTGACAGTCAGTTTTCTCAATAGTCTTTAAAGATTAATAAATGATCTTTGCAGCATTTACCAAGGATAATGTGCACTATATGTAGAAATAAAAATATTCAGTCTGTCTGCTGTAGTTTTCATACACTTGAGCAATAAAGTAGACCAATTTGCCGACGTTGTGTGTCTTTCTTTCCACCCTAAATTTACAGTTTTACTCTCCAGAGGCAGAGCTAGTTATTATAGTTCATTATTCATGGGTCAAACTGACAGGCAGTAAAATTTTACAACAGTATGCTAAAATAATTGTCATCTCCAAAGCTGTCACCCAGTATAAGCTTCAGCCATAGGCATAATAATATCCTGGGTTTAATAGCCTGATACCTAACAGCCAGTATTCAATGATGTACTGTATATGCCGGCTTGCCCCTTGTGGTTACTTCTTATTAGACTAAATCTGCTTTGGTAGCCACATTGTTGCCTCTTAACATATTCTGGACTTCAAAGTCTGTTGCAGAAACTTAAGCTCATGCTGCCAGTTGTGCCTTTGCTCACAGCTTTTAACTATACTTACTATTGTCGTGAGTTGTGCGCTAATCACTTCAAGTAAAAGTAAGTATACCTTAGTTTTACCAGACCACTGAGCTGATTAACAGATCTCCTAGGGCTGGCCCGAAGGATTAGACTTATTTTACGTGGCTAAGAACCAATTGGTTACTCAGCAACGGGACCTACAGCTTATTGTGGAATCCGAACCACATTATCAGAATAACATAAGTTCTGTAGGTTCGGGATATAATATTTTAATACCAGGAGGTGCTTATATAAAGCTATGTAACATGTCACAGTCATACTGACCTGTAATTCAACAAACTTATTTACATTGTACAGTCAAGTTAGGTTATCCTATAAGAATAGCATAGACTTTCATAGCTAGCCAAGACTTGAGCTGTATTTCATAGTCTGTGGAGAGGGACAGATAGAAAAATCAGCATTTCTGAAGGTTACGCCAAGTTAGCCTACCTTTGCTAAGCTAAGGTTAGGCTATGGTAGGCTACCCTTGGTTATTTTAGGATCATCCCTGGTAGAGTAGCTAGTTGGTAAAGTTTACGTTTAAAGCTATAATGTAGTATCAATTTGAAGTATCCTTTAGGGTAAAAATGATAATGGTAAAATTGAAGAATACTACCTTTAAGTGTTCTGGCAGATTTAATTCAGTGGAACAGGCATCTTCTGACAGGAGGTTTGAGAACTTATTGATAAATTGGTAAATAACATTGTAACACTTTATTAGTACTTAAAACTGCTGTAGGCCTAGGGCTAGGCCTCATGATACTATGTACATTGTAGTACTAGTAGTAGGGAAAATGATCAGACTTGACCATGGTTGTATGGAAGACGGTAACCCTACATGCTAATTTATTACGCCATATGAATTTAGTGTCAATTAGGCTTTAATAAAAAGCTTATTACAACATTTTATTAGCTCAAAAAGCAGGCGTGTAGTTGACTGCAAGTTGACTGTGATCTAACACATGTCTACTTGTTTGAGGTTGTTTTAACAGTTATATTTTCATGAATGAAAATATGTCACCTATGAAATGTGATCCTATGTTCTTTTGTGATAATGTTTCTGTATGCAACACAGTTGATGGCCTAGCACTGGGTGCCAGAGGTGGCTCTGTTGCTGCTGGTCTGTGCAGTCATTGCCGCTGCCATTTCTGGGAATCAACACAGCAATGGCGCCCTACTTGCACACGACAATCACGTGACTGTCCAATCTCTTCTCTGAATCTGTGGTTGTATGCATCTACAGATTTTGGCAGCGATTATAGCATAAGGAAATAATAGTGCAGCTGAGATATAATCCTTCTATACTTGCTGATAAGCGGGATAACTGCCCATAGAAAAGAAGGCTCCGTATTAGTGAGATTATGTATTTTTAGCTTTTCATGCATCATCTACAAACTATACAGTTCCGCAATTTCTGGTTTAGGCCTATGTTTCGGCTTCAACATTTAGTAACCGATATAATACCATAGCAGTTTTTGATGGCCCATTTACTGTAGTATTTCTCGTCCTTCAGTCTGTTTTTTGTTAAGTTTTCTTCTTTTCAGATACAATTTCTTAATATTTTGTACATATTTACCTTCGACACTTCAACGGTTCATGCTTTGTTGATCTCACCTCGTAAGCTGTTGTCTTACCGCTTCAACTGTAGTGCATCATATTGGCATACAGACCATTCCATGTGTGTGAAGGCTAAGTTTTCTTTCCTCCTGATATTTCCTGCCTAATACTTTGCTAAATAAATATTGTGTCTGGTCTGTTCATCGCATGGAAGAAAAATGAGTATAAAGGCTATTGCTTCGCATTATCACCATTGAAACTTGGAAGCCAGTCTAGGCCTATGTTACTGAACCCATTCTTTATTAATATCTCTCATGAATTCGTTCCTGCTTCCAGATACGCTCCATTTTAAATAATACATTTTTCTATATGCTGCTTAGACTACTTTTGGAACTGGAACAACCGTTCTTTTTAATCAGTGATTGGGTATACAACTCTGTAATAGAGTATCATATGAAATACCATTTTCTATGACAAAATTTATGACGTTTTCTATAGCGCCATGTGATGATGGACTTACGAGTTCAAGAAGTCGGGATCGGGATTATCAACGTGAGATAATCAGCTGTATAATCTTTGAAAAACTTGCAAGAGAGATCTAATTCTCTCAAGTACACTAACTTAGATGCTTAAGATTATTGTGTAGGTACTCTGTAGAATTCATTTATATTTGTTACCCACATACTTTAACGGCCACGAAATTATGGCTAAATTATATATGAACATGCAAAATCTAATATACAATAACTCCTCTTTCACAGGTAAGATGCTGTCTAGAAAGAAGTCAAACACAACTACTGTAATATTGAGTACCTTCCATGCGCAACTTTTAGACAAGAGAAACTCCTGACCTTTGGAAACATAAGAGGTAAGGCATCCTAATTTTAAGCATGGTATGTTAAAATAGTAATCTTGAGGAGATTATCTCGAGAAATTGGAGAGATAGATTATGTAACACCATATAAAGTTGGGAAAATAACGTTTACTGTTATCATCGTGAAATTAGCAACAAAATATTTCAAGAGAAAAAGAGCCATGTGTGTTGGTTAATAAGGTATATGGCATAGGGAAGAGGCTCAATTTAAAGGTGGAAAAGAGAACAGATGAAAGATTACGTTATAAAGCCGGAGGTAAAACAAAGGGTATTTGAATGTCAAAATTTTGCCCACTCTTTTAATATAGTTTTACTCTAAAACAAAACAACTTTCTTACTTTAGGATTGTCCATATAATATTATAAAACAAAACAACTTTCTTACTCTAGGATTGTCCATATAATGTTAAATAAAAAGTGTAAATGTGTGATTACCAAACTGAGAAAGAAATTTGTGGAGTTTCTGTGGAGATTGTAGAGGAAAATCATCAGTAACCACAAATTATCTCAAAGGAGAGGATCTAAAAGTTCATAGCTCTCTAGATTAAATGAATCGTGGAAAGTTTTAGATGTCTTTATTGTCTTTGGGGAGGGTTAATTTTATCGATGTTAATATCCTACTTAGTCTTAGCAGTTATGAGTTTCCAATAGATCAGAAGGATGGGAAAGAACTTAGTATTCTAAAAACCTTATGCACTTCATGGTTTGCAAATGAGGCAAATAAGAAATCATGCAAATAATTTTAACCCAGTCAACCCAAGGAATCTGTTCTGTATCATTTAGTAATTTCCTAGTTTAGATTTAAGTCCAGAATTGAGTAAGGGGTTGGGGTTGTGGGGGCGGCTGAAGTTCCACTGTCACTCGCCTCGAGGATTATCTGCGGAGTGGACGTAGATAAACAATAGCAGTGTTTCTCGAAGGGATTATAAAAGAATACCCTCTATCTGGACACAGTGAGTCTTGAAAGCTGTGCATGTCTGCCTGTTTTTTTTTTAATACTGAGTTGTGAGAAGCATTGAACGATTGAATATACTCAAAAACAATACGTTGATAAAGTGTTCAGGAATAACTTTTCCGATGCCGCTAACTGACTGATATAGGTAATTAATAATGGTTATGCTAAGAACGCCATCCTATCGAACGTTCTCCTCATGATAGTAAATATTTTAGTTTCAATTCGACTTGTGCCTGAAACCTAAAAAGAAATAGGGTATTTTAAAATGCCATTCTTCCATATGATGTTATATGTCTCAGATACTACATAAGATGAAGGTTAACCTTGTCTATTATCATTTTGCAAAACCCAAATGTTATAGCAGGGGCTCGTGGTTGGCCACCTACAGATTTTACTGAAAGTTTCTAGACACTTATAAATCTGTGAAATCTTAAGAAAAACATTTTGCATTTTCTAGGTTTCATAATCGCACGTGAAACGCTGTCTGGGTCAGAAAATGTCGCAAAATTCACTCTTCTCTATGGTGATAATTCACATGAGCATGCAGGCATTCCAGTGCAAGAGACTTGTCCGTTTCCACAGGTGAATGTTAGTCTCTCAAAAATATCAACTAATGTCTCTTCCTCATCAGAGGACACTGGATATAAGTGTTCCATCATTTAGATCTTTCATTAATGGACTTTCGATACGCTTTTAAGTCTTGG
Source organism: Macrobrachium rosenbergii (assembly GCF_040412425.1). Lineage (NCBI taxonomy): Eukaryota > Metazoa > Arthropoda > Malacostraca > Decapoda > Palaemonidae > Macrobrachium > Macrobrachium rosenbergii. Next base: position 20,298,098 of record NC_089754.1, on the reverse strand, counting down.
GAGGTATTAACGCGCCCCTATAAAGAGACTTAGTTACTTATCAGCAAGAAAATTACGTTACATTCATGATCTAAACGTGACTGCTGGGGGAGCCATCATACTTTCCGTACTAAACCTGGTAAATTAACATTGCTGATTTCTCTGTTTGCAGAGATTTAAAATCTTGATGTTGACTTGCGGTATAGACGTAAAGTGAGTTCATTACGTTTGTTGCATAAAAATCTACTACGACAAACATCGTCCGCACTCTTCTTTACCTGACCTAACTATTTGTGTCACCGCTAGCCATGTTGCTGCTGCAAGTAGTGTATCGTTTTCTAGTATCAGATTTAATACTTAATACTCAATTTTCCAGGAGTTTTATCTTGGCTACAACTAAAATGTGGAGTAGTTTACCTCGTGCAGTTGTGGAATCTTCCGATCTCCAAATGCTTAAGCGAGGAGCGAATTCATTCCTGCTTTTTGCTGACGTCTCCTGAATTCTTACGACTTGTCTTTTTCTGCAGGCTGATTTCACATTCAAGCCTCCTTGGGTTTATAAGGTTTTTCAGCTGGAGATTTTATTAGAAATCACTTTTCAATTATAGTCAGTATTGCCTGTTGCCCAGCAGTGCAGATGTTACCAAAATGAAATTTAAAAGGAGATTCATCCTATTCACGTAAATTTAATTTGCACATTGTCTGAGATTTCTCGAACAGCTTATATTACAGAACTTCTCTAAAATCATGTTTGTTACAATTATTCACTCAATTTTCAGCAAGTGAAAATTAAAAGAATGACATGTGCTTTGTTGAAGCAATTTATGCCATAGGCCTCATAGAAGGTGAGAGCAACAAAGCGCCAATGGAAGCACAGGTCTCATTGAAAATCATAAGCAAGAATATGGCTCGAGATAACAATTAAGAAAACATCAAATGAATAGTTCAAAATCCTATACTTAACTTCGTATGAAAAATAGAAAAAAAAATATTATTGCTCAATGCATCAGGCATTTCTGAAATGTCGCCTGTCAGCCATTTTCAAAATGGATGCCGTATTCCAGGTCGGTCATTGAAAATTTTAGATGGTCGCCATTCTCAAGATGGCAGTCAAGGCTGGTATGAAATTTCTTATTACTTAATTACTATGAAGTTGCCAGACTAATCAAGTATGGGTGATCTCTGTCAAATCATAAATTCTTTATGATACGTGGAAGCAGAGATATTTGGCAGGCCCATTTTATTATAACCACCGAAAGGCAACTACTGTGACCTAAGAGACAAGCAGAAAACAGAAAATAACCACCGCATGAATACTACACAGATGAGAATGGACATTAGGACTTAGCCAAGGCATGCAGGCGACACCTCTGCTGTAAAAGTTAGCATTGTGTTCACTGCCAAGACGCTAATCTTTGCTTTAAATGTCAGCCCTGAGTGTTGCTAATTTTATTGCAGGGTGTGAGAACCAAGCCAAGAGCAATAGTATACAGGCTGGACAAGATTAAAGGTCTATGGGTGAACAACTGGCTAAGTGTAGGGCTATTTTCATGTTAAAATCAAGTTGCATCCCGTATAAGTAAATTTTGTAATATCCTCAAAATACCTTCTTTAACAAATCACTGTATTGTGCACCTGAATCCTTAATGAGGGTTGATAGTGGCCGTGTGTTATAGTCAAGGCTGGTGGAATTTGCCAGGTTTGTAGTTTTACAGATACGAATATACGTTTTTATCTGAAAATTACCAACGAACTTCGAACTTTTGGTCCTTCATGGAACTGAATCACTTCGTCTCCCAAAGCCAGACTGACATGAAGCTCTGTATTGCGTGTAAAAAATTTATGGCAGAGACACAGATATCCTTTGCAGTCCTAGTGAGCACACAAGGAGAACTGATACAAACGATGTGCACAGCATTTGATCGAATTTGTTGACTATGGTCAGTTCCTTTATATATTATTTACTCTCATGGTTCTGAAGGAGCCACGCTTATGAATGCAGCTAAATATAAACTGCAATACGGGATGAAGCTAGAATAAAAAGAGAGCATTATTTCGTGAAAATTCTGACCCTCCAATGAATACAGATTTGAGTGAACAAGGTCCCAATCATGGGATCATGCAAGTGCAAGCACACTTGGAATGAGACGACATGCTTGGTTTTTTCTACATGTAGCCTGCTTGTCAAAACGATTTTTGCTTTGCTTTAATGCTTTTGTTGAACAACTGGCGTGCAGCACAGGTGCATCCTGCGTGGAGACGCAGACTTACCATAGACTTATACTGCTTTCTATAGAAGGTATCACACCTGATACATAGTTAGCTCTTACAAGAACAATGAACGCAAAATAAAAAAAATGGCTATTGTGAAAGTAGGAATCGACAGAGAAGAACAGAGTCGGAGGAGGCAATGAGAGCAATACTCTACAGAGTCTACACAAAGATTGATTAGGCAGGTCTAAAGCACAAATACCGGAGATGAAATGAATATTTCATATAGTTAAATCTGCTAAATAAATCCTTCTAGCGTCGTTTGCTCAGATCTAATTTATGACAGATTAAAGGAAATTCGAAAAAAGCAAATGAACTGACGGCTGGAGTACGTCGTCAAACTGCCATTTAAAATACTGGCAGGGTATAGAGGCATGAACTCTGCCTAGGAGACAGTAAAAAATGATTGCCATTTTCCCATAAAGAATAGTTCTTTGGGATTGGAAATAATAGTGAAAATAAAAGTAAGTTTACCGCAGAGCGAAAAGGAGAGAATTGACATTAGTGTAGGTTACTCAAAGTTCCTGTTTATCCGATATCTTAGTTTTCTATTGAATTTGGAAATTTAGATGTAAAGTGGTGTTTCAGTCACTTTTGTGGATGAAAAACTTTGTGCTTTAGTTAAGTTTTTTTTAATCTACATCTAAACCTAAATTCTCAGTGTCTACATGATGACGCGACTTCCTCATGTTCTTCAGAAAATGGTCCTGGAATCTGCTTCGTAAAAGGGCAGGCAAATAGCTGCATATACACTTAGTGCAGTTCTCCTAATGGGTCTCTCTTTCTCTCTCTCTCCATCTCTATTGCGTCAGGTGTCGCTTGTCAGGGGGATTCTCTTCATATGGTGAAATATTCAGCATTTTTTAACGACTTATTCTCCCTTAATTTTCTGCTATTTTTGTAAGTGGTGTTACCTATCCCAACTTGTGATCAATATCTTGTAACTAATGTTCTTTGACTTGTGATCGCTACTTCATAGTATCCTTTACTATTTTGTTTCTAAGGAGAGTGAAGGTTAAGACCAAAACCAAAAAGTATAGTGAAATTTGCATCATGGTGCTGACTTGGACAGAAATCTGACGCATTAGGTCCGTTTCGAAAACTCAGTTTTTAATACAGCAAATATTTTTCTACAATTCTGGTTTGGGAAGAACACACAAATTACGTATCATTATAGACACAAACACACACCTACAGACACATATCCTTAAGGGAACATTGGTCATCCTTGTAAAAATTTTAATATTCATTTGAAACAACTTGCTGATCACTTCGTACTGAAAAATGACAACACATAAAGGGAATAATCGTACTTTTCTTGAATTTGTCTACATTTCTCTCCAAGCAGGTAAAGTGAGTTCTTTCCATAAGTTGTTTCTCCAGCTTCAAATGTAGTTTAATGACCTTCGAAATAATGGCGCCAAGCCCTGGTCAGAAATTTGCTCAAATTAATAAGTCGGCTCTTCTATTTCATGGCCGCTTTTTTCTCTGCTCGAAGTTGTGGAGTCAGGGACACAGGAATAGGAGACGATGAGAGAGGGGGTACATAAATGGGTGCCCTCGGAAGGGTAACGCCCACGTCACCATGTGGCCAATGGTAGGCTAAGCCATTCCCACTTTCATCCCAAGCGGAATTGGCTCCTCCCAAGTTCCGCCCTGCCTCTACTGCATTCAACCAATAGCATTCGCCAATTATAAATGGGCGTGGCTGGATCAATGGAGGCTCCCTTTCGGCAGGTGGTCAGTTGGTCTTTATCTAGTGATCTGTGCACATGTGAGCTCTGAGTTTCTTGCCCAACTGCAACGTGACCGCTATACACAGATGGTGTCTCTCTGTGCTTGAGGATCATTCTGACAGCTGGTGCTAGTTGCTCCCAAGCAATTTCTGTGAGGTGATTATTTTATCTTCGTAATGCAAGCACTAAACAACAATTCAATGCCATATTCATAATAACCTCTCAGGTTCTCTAGGCCTTAAATGATCGATGGGGAAACTTTAGATTGTAAGGAGAAAAATTAATTGCTTTACCTATTCCATACAAACAACTCATGAATGGTTTATTTCTATGTTCGGAAGTTTTAACTACGCTTGGCTAAGGAAGAGAGAAAGCATAACCAAAGCATAACCGTTATAATTTCTCTGGAACAGTACAGCGAGCGTGATCTGTCTGTATGTCTGTCTCTATGTAAAATTCATGGTCTGGAATTTGTTCGCAAGCTGATTAATATTCATTGCTGAATGACTCAAGAAAGTTCTTCAAATGCATTATTGCGTAACACTGGACTGAAGTCGTATCAAAAGTTATACACGTATGAAATTTCATTTAGAACACCTTACGTCTTTACTCGTCCCAAGGTGAGAATAAACACTCGAAAGAATCAGAACTGGCACTATTGAAATATAGAAATGCTTTTGAAAGATTTTGAGACGTTGATTCCCCTCCCCCTCCTTCACCGCCACCTTACTGATGTGCTATAAGGATTTTATGAATATTACAGGACAGCCATCGTATAATTAGCTGTCATAAAGAATGATGTGTTTCCTTCACGCCATGGCCGGCCTACCAGAATCTACGGCATTCTAGAACTTTCACGAGGCCTGAGACACCAACCATCAGTTCCACCTCAGTAACTTGAGTAACTGTAGTTATTATTTGTAAATGAAGAGATATCGATATTTGGTCAGATTTATTATTATCATTATCGTCGATATGATTATTATTGTCAATTTTTCCAGAGGAATTTGTATCTTTTACTTATAAATTTATCGTCTAAAGGAATAATGTTAGCATTTTACCATAATGAATGGCTAATACCTATTTTCTATTTCTTGTAAGAATTTTTGACTTTGCAAATGATTATTCTGAATAAAAAAAATAATCTTTCTTAATCAGATAGCATGGAGCAACAATTAACCAAAACACGTCGTTCATTTTATACCCAGGGTTCTAGGATACATAACTGATTCTTGTCAATTAATAAAAAAAAAAATTACCCACCATCATTTTCTCCTGTAGAAGGATTCTCTTCATTACAGACTTATAGAATCCCACGGAAAAAATTAATTTCATATTTTGATAGGTTTGGAAAAATGATGGCTACGTCCATCCGTAGCTTAAATGGGAAATAACGTCGTGTCCGTCTTAAAGGTTCTGAACTGATTGCTGTGTTCCACGAAAATTGATTTCCAATTTAGAGCCTTGGCCGGATATAAGGATGTAAGGTTATGCTATTCCATGATAAGATGTTTCCTCCTTAATGACTCGGAGTGAGACTATTCACACCGTTTTACATCAATTTATTCCCGTCGTAGAAAAAGACAAACGTTTCGTTATGCAACGTTACTAGAAATGATTAAGTTTCGAACGTTTTTAAATAGTTTATGATTTTGCCAATATACAAAGGTTAGTTTTGCCTATTGGAGGGTAGAATTAACAACTAAGAAGCTCCCTCAATGATAACTTAGTTTCAGAAATGAATTTTGGCTTTTACAGTTTACGAAATTTCGTTTTCTTTTTCAAAATCTTGAATTTTAAGTGGCTATCAAGGTCCAGTAAAATGAATATAGCTCCCATATCTTGTATTGCCTTATGAATGTTTTTTTTTTTTTTTTTTTTTTTTTAGTTCCGATGGTTTTGAAAGAAATATGATTCTAGAGTTACATAGACCATTAAAACGCACCGGTGTATGGTATTTATAAAGGAAAGCAGATCAAAGCAACCTTCGACGTCACCAATCTTGTAAAATTTGAGCGATTGACCGATTTTGTTGAAAGCATCTTTTTTAAGGTGACTTGTTGGCAATAAAACTATAGGGCTTCCCATGAATGCGTTTAGCAGTTGAAAAGAAGATTAAAATACAGACTGTCATTACTATTCAGATGTAAAATTGCTGTTCAGCCCCACAAAATGCTGTTCATTCAATCTAATAGAAAATAAATTTTTGCCCATTGTAAACAAATAAATAAATATATAAAGAATAAGCAAAATCATCGCTGACAAGGTACCCGATATTTAATTAAATTTGCTTGCAAGAGAACTCAGTTGGATTCCAGTGCATAAATTAACTTTCGTCATTGATAGACAATAACTCACTATGTATGATGAGAGAGAGAGAGAGAGAGAGAGAGAGAGAGAGAGAGAGAGAGAGAGAGAGAGTTAAGTGTGTCCTCCAGAGGGACAGTAAATCTTGTGACTTAGGTAACTGAAGTATAACCGGAGAGAGAGAGAGAGAGAGAGAGAGAGAGAGAGAGAGAGAGAGAGAGAGAGAGAGAGAGAGAGAGAGAGAGAGAGAGAGAATTTAATGAAAATTCAAAAGATACAATTTACATGTAAGAAAGGAGTATATTGTACAAAAGACATTAAAAAAAATACAAATATCTGGTTAAAGTGATGATAGCTAAGACAAACGTGTAAAATAAAACAAGAGAAATGAAAAACAAGAAATTATTAAAATAATGAAAAAATTATGTATCTTAGAATGTAAGAAAAAACAATGAAACAGTTTCTCAAAAAAGTGTTTTGAGAAGGAAGAGAGGTAATGCCTAAATATACTGTAAATATTTACAGATTTATAGAAAAGTATCATATATGATACAGTGTATAATATACATGTATATATATATACACATATATATACACATACCTAGGCTTTTGTAGATAATTACTCTCTTCACAATCTTTTGATCATGCCTTGCTGCCTGTCATGCTTCACCTCTTCTGTGACTCAGCACTTTTCTCATCCTGCACTTCTCTAGTATGGTTACTTCCAAAAATCTACTACAAGCCTACTCTTTTACTAATTTTTCCCAAACCCATGCTAACCTTCATTACTTCTTATACTGGCTTCCATAAGCTTCATTTTTGTACGTGGGAAGTTTTGACAGTTAAATATGATGAAAGAAAAAGGTAGAAGCTGATGAGACTTATGTTTTGAGTAGTATACATGCTGTATGAAGAATTGAAAGGGGGGAAGTGTGGGGATTTGCAGAAGTGGTACAAAGGTTAGCATGGGTGAAAGGATCGATTAGTATTTTGAGCAGCTTTGGTCTTATGGAAAGAATGGAGGTGGATAGGGTGAAGAGTCTATAATTCATGAGTTTTAGAATAGCAGGAGGAGAGAAAGATCTAGATGAAGTTGGGTAGATAATGCGGAAGATGCAAGAGTTTGTAGAAGGGTTCAATGTGGTGCTGATTAGCCTTCAGTGTATTTATATGTAGCGACTGTTATGGCTGAAGTTTTCTTCACGATTGTTCATCTGTAGTTTGGAATTAAGATATGGAATGGCAGTGACCATTATTTACGATTTTCCCTGGAGTGCCTCGCTTTCAGGGTAAACATACTTTACCTGCTGAATCGTGGATGAATACCCTTTGCAGAAAATAGAACAACAGTTGCCACCCCCCGCCCATACACCTACGCAGAAGGCTTGTCAGTTGCTCACCGAACGTACTATGTCATTCACCTTTAAATTGTTCACTTGTTTGTACCTCCTAAATATTAAATCCCTTCCTTTCCCTAACTTCTGGAACCCCATCTATCCAGCACTTTCATGGTCTTCCTGTACTCCCTCCTCCAAATTATATATCCCTTTCACCAGCCTATACTGTACTTCAGTCGTTCCACATGAAAGAAGCATCTCAAAACACACTGACTTAAAATATGATCTTGGTTGATCGTTTTACCAATTTTACTGATCCCCACATTTCTTATCATTCCAGTTCCGCTCAAGCTACATAGAGTACAGAAAATATTCATCTCAACAGCTTCAACCTTTTTCTTCTATTTGCATTCAGCACTCACAATTCCCTTCCCTAAAGGAGACTTTGTTCAACAATCCCTTCACACATTCCTACCTTCGTTTCTGTAGACAATGCAAATCTTTACCATATCCTCAGCACACACCCAGGTATTGTTCTTCCGTCAACTGTTGTGTGTTTCACATCTTCACTCCTCTCACCATCAACCATTTTATGTACTAATAAATACTTGAGCAAATCAACCAATCCTATTTTAACATTATCCATATTAACATATAATGCTCCATGTAACATTTTTCCATTTTTCTTGATAACCTTATTCTTTCTCATTGTGCAATTCTAATTTTCTTATTGCAAACACTTTTAAACACACTACTTTCTGCAGTTTCTCTCACTATTCCTGTTGGGCCAGTGTTATTTATGAATAAGTTGTTCCAATTCCCATTTATGGCTCATTTTCATATTATACAACTTTTCACCTAAGTCTAATGCCTTTCTTCTGCATTTCTGTTTCACTTCATCCGTAAAGATATTAAATGGTAATAGAGACCCACTTTTAAATGACATCATTCGCTCACTTGTTTAATCTAACACACACACACGCACACACACACACACGCACACACACACACATATATATATATATATATATATATATATATATATATATATATATATATATATATATATATATATATATATATATATATATATATATATATATATATACATCTCCACAAAGTGAAAAAATGAGAGTGGATGTAGGTCCTGACCGGTTTCAGCTGTAAAATAAAGTTGAAACCGGTCAGGACCCACACCCAGTCTCTCATTTTTTTCACCTGTGGTGATACGTAGTAAAAGAATCACGTGTTAAAGTGAGTAGTAATTATAATCATATATACAGTATATATATACATATAAATATTATTAATATATTATATATATTACATATACTGTATATATATGAGAAGGCGAATTGAGGACCCGTAGAATTCATCTCTCGCATTCTCGACTCTCCAAGTTTCAAGGTCATATAGTTGTGTTTCCTTGCATACAACTACAACTTTTATCTGCTTCAAGTACTATCCTTTAGAATACCTATATTCCCTCCAGGTGACCTTACAATCTTCTGTGTTGGAAATCCCACCATTCACCGTATCAGGTGGCTGAACTCTCCAATTTTTTGGTCTTAGAAGTGGGAATACTCTTAAATTGTCTAATGTTAATGATGTGGAGCATGTTATCTACATGCTACCACGAGTTTCTTAATTCTTTCTCTAATTCTAATCCTCAGGATTGCTCCTATTGTACTGCGTCCCTTTAAATTCTCATGCCTACAACTTTGTTGAGATTGCCTTTACTGTAACTAATGGTATAGTATTTGAAACTGCAGAATGGCTACATAAAAAGGTAGGCCTTTTGCAACCTTCTGTTCAGTCTCTAGTGTGTGTGCTTCAAGGCAAAATCTGATCATCCGGTGATCTTTTATCATTCCTAAGTCATATTTGGCCTTCCTGTCTCAGAATCTCAGAAATTTTAAGGAGTCCTGTGCTAATGCTTTTGACACTAAAAGCTTTTAAGGTCTGGTATAATGCCCTGTTAGTTAAAATCCATACTTATTGTTTCATGTCTTCCCTCTGCATCCATCAATTTTCTTTTATTAGTAGTCTGTTGGTGTTATAACTGATGATGCTGTGTTGCCTTTTTCAGCCACTTTCCTTGCTTGGTCAAGTCTTTTAATGAACTTTTCTCTCCCCAACCTTTTCCTACTTTTCAGCTCGATGCTTTTATGGCCACCTTCCCTTCAGTCTCTTTATCTTGAACTTATTTTCACTTTCAAAATAATGATTGCTTCTCTGAAAATTGAGCTCCTCACAACAATCTGTATTTTGGGCATTAAAGTAATTAGTGGGATTTCTTGGGATTACTGCATCCCGGGACTGAATAAGTCTGTTCCTAAAAGGCTAAGCTGCCTCTTAAGAATTAAATAGACCTTCGTCCTATCTTAGGGCATCGTTTGACAGTCAATGGAGGCTCATTACACAATATTCTACATAATAGAGATGAGTCAAAAGCCCACCTAATAATTGATCCATCTCTACCACCCTGGAATAACCATAAATTACGACGGGCATTTTTCTCCAATGCTATTTGACTGGTTGCTGTCTCTATACCCCGTCCTTGTTATACACTACTTGGTTGCCAAACCCACAGATACTTTAAGGGAATCACAACGTCGTAACATTAACTTTTGGAATGTGTGGTATTCTCTGCTCTTCTTCCTGTATCGATCACCCCATCTCTTCTAAGATGGCAGGTGTTTCATCTCTTGAGAAGTATTAAAAATACACTTTTCTTGCTTAGCCAAGCTTTCTTTTGGCTGCTAGGACCGTCTTGATATATTCACCATAAAAATGCTGAGAAAACCAAAACTATTCAGATACTAAAACACGTAAAGTATACACGCTCACATACACACACACACACACACACACACACACACACACACATATATATATATATATATATATATATATATATATATATATATATATATATATATATATATATATATATATATATATAGAGAGAGAGAGAGAGAGAGAGAGAGAGAGAGAGAGAGAGAGAGAGAGAGAGAGAGAGTTCAGCTAATAAACTTATAACTGATTGGGCAGTATATTCGTGAAAAAAAAAAAAAAAAGCAAACACCTGATCAAGGCTCAGGGAGTTAAAGTATCTGGTAGAAAGTCATAGCATAGCTGGAGCGAGAGGGTACCTGATGATTGGTTCCGCACATCCGGGAATGAAGGACTACCGCCTAAAGTCCCTCCCCTGTGTGGACTCCGATGTTCCGACTGTAGTTACTGACAGAAAAGATCCCGAGTCAGACTTCGGAATGGAATACAAGGTGCCAGATCAAAGTAGAATTGTGGCCTGAAATAGCCAGTGGCTTTGCATCTTGGCTCTTCTGGTAGAATACTCAGGATTTGTTTAACTCAAGATTAAATGTGTCTACAGGCTGATATGATATATAATTGGTGAGATACAGTCTGGAAAACAATTCCATTGGTTAGACGCCGTGAGAGCAAATGGCGATGTACAAGAATCTCAGCTGGGTTATGATAAAGTACGTTAAAGCAGAGTTGAAGCCAAGCCCTGTTTTAGTTTTGGAGATGTAGAAAATTCTGCAGCATTCGTGCGTACGCTATAATGCTATACTTAATTTTATCGTCAACTGTTTGGTAGAGTAGGAAAGGCCGTGGCCGTGGAAGTTATACAGTTTTTCGTGAACCTGAATAGCACGCCCTGTAGCCTATATGTTTTGCTATATATATATATATATATATATATATATATATATATATATATATATATATATATATATATATATATATATATATATATATATATATATATATATATATATATATATATATATATATATATATATATATATATGGGTGTGGGAGGGGCGACCGCACTGGGAGTAATAGTCTGTGATAGGTCTAATCAGCGTCACCCACAGAGTTAACATGGTGTTATGGAAACTTTCTCGGTATCCATAGTGACCACAAATGACAATTTGTTAAGGTTCTGTCATTATGGGTAGGCTACGTTAAGTCGTCAGAGATGGTGACTCCCAGACCTTCTAGTTGGTGCTATATGGTAACGGCATTCCCAACCGGTTCAAGATAATGATCGAGATTTATTTGTCTTTTAACACAGTGAATGTGCTTGAATTTGTACCACTTAAAGATTAGTTTGTTCATTTGTGTCTGGTGACAAATCATCCCACGTGCATTTCGAAATTGTTCACAGTTTTCACGTGAGTATGAAAAGGCCGATTCATCCGCAAATGAAGATATAGTAGAGCTTTGGGGGTTATTATCAATATCACTGATTATTATATAATAAAGAGAAAAGGACCGAGAACAGTTCCTAGCGGGACACCTGTTACGACGTTGGCTGGTTAGGATAATTATCTGTTAGCTGACACTTGAAATGTCTTACGGATCCACCTATCCGTTTTTCTTATAGCTTGTTGCATAGTGCGAAGTGATCAAGTTTGTCTAGAGCCTTGACCGAATCGTAAAGACTGTTCGAATCCCTCCTGATTCTAGGATTCCGATTATTGACTCTGGTTGATCAACTGTGATACCATAGACCTCCCTAACATAAAGCCCTATAATGGTTGGTAGCGAGGACTTAGGTATCCGTCTGTTTGATGATTGCATTCCCTATGCTTCACACAAACATCTTTATAAAGGCGGAAGTTAGGTATACATAGGGTTGCCAGATTTGAAGATAAGCAATCCGGGACATTCTTAAAATCTCTCTAATACATAGACATCCCCAGATAAACATATTATAAATAGATACAGACGCAGTGAAAAACATCAAGCAAGTATTTTAATAGATATAAAGAAAAAATTTGTTAAACTAATATTTAATGCAAATTACAATAAATAAACTGAAGAAACGGAAAATAATCCAGAAAATTTGTAATCATTACAAATAATTAAGATACCAAAGTATCTTTTCATATGAAAACTGAAGATAAATGAAAATAAGAAAATTGTATGCACAGAAATAATGAAAATTGAACTTTTTATTTTAGTTGTATTTCTCAGATGATTTTGCTTTCTTTAGAAGTTCCATATTTCCTAATACCTGCCAGTAAAATTCTTTGCAATGGCAATTTATGTTCCACTTACACTGCAAAATAGCCTCTATAGTTGTCACATCCAATTTATTCCTCTCGTCAGTCCACTGAGCACTCATCATAG